>NC_044912.1:21490057-21790057 GCF_001633185.2 Quercus lobata | reverse complement strand
CCAACGAGGTTGCGCCGAACCTTTTTCTTTTCTAGCTTCCCGGATTTCGCTACTAGACCGTAGCATCAACCAATGAAGATTGATTCCTTCCTAACTACTTCCCAAACATCCAAACAGCTCTCTCACAGTAATGATAATGGTGAGAATCAGGTTTGGTATAATGCCTCTCAAGGATTTGACAGTGGAGAGGAAGAGAGTTGAGGAATTTGAAGAGACTCTAATGTATAGATTGTGGGTGAATCAATCTTGTTTTTCTTTAGGGTTTCTCTCTCAAAATTCTCTCTGAAAGCTCTCTTACAATCGTGGGTAAAAGGGGTATTTATACTAGAGTGGGAGAGGAATGTGAAACGTCAGGTTTTATAAAATAGGGGTGGCTTGCGGCTTGACCTCGCGGCTTGACTAAGTTGCGAGATAACCGTATGGCCAGTTGTCCTGTTTTGTCCTGTAGTGCTCCAGCTTGCATGACTGTTCACCTTCCAGCATGCTTGGCACGTGTGCAGCGTCTGGCGGCTTGCAGCCGCGAGTCACCCGCGAGGCCAAGCCGCGAGTCTCTGTTTTCTTGCACACTCTTGAACAATCTTCATTCTATCTCACTCACTACCCTTACATCAAACCCACCTAAATACAGGGTTACTAATTGCTGAATTACAAGCAAATTTGGCACGGAATAAAGCCAATTAGATGGTTGAATAAATTCAACCTTACAATCTCTCCCTTTGGCTATTCCGTGACAAAACCCTAAAACAGACTCTAGACTTAACAAGTGAGTTGGGAATAGTTGAACAAAACTCACTCACACCTAACTCTAGAAGCTGTGAAGCACTTGAATCATATGAACATAATACTCCTGAAACACAACAATACACCATGATCATTGTAAGCAGAAAATCATAAAATACATATGAAACAAGCAATATGTGATCAAGCAAAAATGGAGTTAAGAAACAAACCATGGCTTGATCAACCAAGTGAACACCACAAGGTAGTGATCACAGTGCTCGTTCACACTTGGACTGAACACAAGGACATACAAGTTAACAAGCACAAGGCAAGATACTTGTATGCTCAACACTCAACCAATGCATAATACACAAGGTATATGCATCTAGGAACAATCCTACAAGGGCACAAGAGTGACAGTACATAAATCAAAATGCAAGACATTTAGATTAAAGTACTGATTTCAACATAGCATAAAGGCTGCATTAAGCAAGGTACATACCATAAAGCCTACAAACTATGCATAAAACATTAACCCTAAAAGCTTACAAAAGCACATGGGTACAAACCACCATATAACAGTTTACAAAACACAATATATCAACTTAAACTGAAGAAGAATGTAAAGACACTCCCCCTTAGGTAATATCCTCCCCCTCTGATCAGGCCTATCTCACTCCCCCTTTTTGTCATGGAATAGGCTATTCATCCTTTTCCAACTTTCTCTGAATTTGATCCAATTGAGTTTGAAGAGAGGTAAACTTCATATCCCATCGAGTGCTGTGATGGTGTAGAGTAGCTGTGAGTCCAGACATCTTTGTATTCAACTCGTGGACGGAGGATATAATGCGATCAAGTTTCTTATCAAGGGAGAGAGTGCTGAAATGAGAGCCACTGTGAGATGCAGAAGTTTCTGGTTTGGCTTTCTTCCGACGATGTCCAATGCTTGCATTGAATGTACGCATGTTGATTGGACTTGGTTTTGAGAGAGGAGATTCATCTGCCGTTGGATAAATTCCCTTGAGCTTCAAGATCCGTGAAATGAGACAGCAGAAAGGAATGCATGTCCAAGACTCAGTTCGAATAACAGTTTTGCACAGAACATGAAAGATATGAGCACAAATGTCTATTTCCACATCAGAGATTAGATCATGAAGAAACAAAGCACGTCCGAGGTTCATATACCCAGTGCTTGATAAAGGGTACAAATTGTGAAACATCACAATTGTAAGCACTCTCAGTTTTGGAGAAAGAGAGGAAACACTGATGGATTTTCCATTGGGTGAGAACTCCAAGTCTTGACCAAGACTTTCTTTGAGAAGCTCCTCATCAGGACAGAGATCATCATAAACTGGTGAATGTCGGAAAATTGGTCTGTTGATGTGAAAGATTTCTGCCAGATATGCAGGAGAGACAGAAAAGCTCTTTTTCCGAACCCAGCACTTAAGTTCATCTTCTTCCATAATTGCGTTGGCATAAAATTATTTTACCAAATCTTCATACGCGTCATCCAGATCAGAGAGAAGGTAATTCCAGTCTTTGTGAGCAAACCATTTCAAAATGTCAGTGTCATGAAGTGAGGACTGATCCACAGTTCTTTCTAGTAATGGTGTTGCATTTTGAAAGTAATTCTCATGAGACTGATAGGCTGCATAGGATCTGAACTTGTTGGGATCGAATCTCTTTGATGAAGAGCGAGTCCCTTTTGTTTAAGGTGGGTAATTATCAACATCAATTACGGGTTCCTTCCCTTTGGAACTACCTCCTTTCACAGCGGCTTTCTTGAATGGTGACATGACTAGTCTGTATTATGAACAAAGGAAATGACAGAACACAATCCAACAGACTTTATTAGCAGTGGGTTAGTGGAAATTTAGGGATAATGAAGAAACCCTAATAACTGGATGAAGATGACCAGAAAAAAGCAATGAGGGACACAAATGGCCCAAATTGAACTACACAGTAGAGAGGGTCAAAATAAAACCACACAATCAGCTGAAAAAGAACCCACATTCAACACAGGATCATTTTGAAACAACACATCAACAGCAAATCAGACAAGATGATAAACCAACAAATAGCAAACCCTAGCTAAGCACATGATGAAGAACAAAACCAACAATTTAAAATAACTCAAAACAGAAACAAAAGCTTCCATAAGCTAAGCATGGGCAAAGAGTAATAGCTGAGCTAAAAACCCATCTCAAAATCACAATCAAATGCGAATAATCCAGAGGGAAAACCACAACAACAAGTAGAATAGAGTACAAGACAGAAAAAACCATACCTGTTACTCGATGATTTTGAGCTGAAAAGAGGCAAAAATGGAGATCGAAAATGGAGGCACGGTGTGAATGGATAAGAGCAGATGAGAGAGACAATGAACAGTCACAAAAAGATCGAGGGAAAACAAAAAAATTTAAAAACTGCCCCTATATTTCCAAAACACGCATTTTTCGCGACTGAAATGAGTTGCCAAAAAGTCGCCAGATCAAGCCGCCAAAACACTCAAGGAAAAAAATTTGAAAAATTTTTCTAAGTGTTTTTCACGACTGGAAGGTCTACCCGCAAGTGAGTCGCGAGCTGAGCCGCGAAAATCTCTGAGTAAACCTCGCGACTGGACCTTCCACTCGCGAACATGTCGCCAAAAATGACCCGCGAAGACGCGACTGAGGCTCGCGACTTGACATACCCGCGACTGAGCCGCCAAAATAGGGCAAAACTGAATTTTTGAAAATTTCAGATTTTTCAAACAAAATACTTTCCAAAAACACCTAAAACATTCAAAAATCTTTTTGTGCTTGAATTAACAAAGATTGAGCATGTGAAAACACATTTCATCAAGTATAATCACACAAATTAATATGGAATTTATTGAACATAAACTTGTGTGTTGTGTGTGGATATTAACAATGAGATAGTCCTTAGTCTAATGTGAAGTTTCAATGATCAATTCAACCAAGACATGCACAATTAGCACTAGATCATGTGAACCATCTCAATTATAGAAATATGTATATATGACCTCCCACACAACTTGATAACATATCTTGGAGCTTTACATTTGACTCCACTCTCAAACATAACATTTGATCATTTTGATCTTTTGAGACAATCATCTCTCATTGTGAGAGTGATATATGACATTTCACTTTAAAGAACAAGCCTTTGGCTTTTTGAATAAACATTCACTTTAATATAAGGTCGCTTACCCTTTTTCCTAGTCGAATACTAGAATGTGCGACAGGCTTTTGCAGCTTAATATCTCTTTTCATTTGGTGAGCTCTTTTTAGCAAAACAAAAATAAAGAATGGGAAGATATATAGACACAAGTCTATGCATGTCTCAAGATCAACAAAACCATTCACTAATCATTCATGACAAGTTTGAAGATCTATTTACAACAATCACATAGATTTCAAGATTTCTCCCACAGAGATATGAGTGCAAAGAAACAAGTAATGCTCGAAAATGCACAAAGCCATTAGCACAAAGGTACAAGGCAAAACAAGTTTTGAGACAAAAACTCAACAATGTTAATCAAAATTTTTGATTTTCTAATTTTTTTATGTGATTTTTGGATTTTTGACATAAAAGCGAAAAGATTGAACAAACATAGAAAGACGCAACAGTATTCACAAATGGACAAACAAACAATAAACATGCTGCACAAAGAGCTAACAAAGAAGTGTGTGCCCCAACACAAACAAACTTATCATATTATAAATATGTGAAGCACACAACACACAAGAGAGTCAAGGAATTGTACCAACACCAATGGTCTTACAGAGTGATTCAAACCGTGGACCATCAAGAGGCTTGGTGAAGATATCCGCCTTTTGATTGTCGGTGTGTATGAACTCAAGACACACAACTCTTTCCTCTACCAGATCCCGAATGAAATGGTAACGTATCTCTATGTGTTTAGATTTTGAATGCTGGATAGGATTCTTGGAAAGATTGATGGCACTGGTGTTGTCACAGAAGACACACATCGTTTCTTGAGGAATTCCATAGTCATTAAGTAATTTCTTCATCCAAAGAAGCTGAGTGCAGCAACTTCCAGTAGCGATGTATTCTGCTTCAGCAGTAGATAGAGACACAGAATTCTGCTTCTTGCTCATCCACGAGACAAGATTGTTACCAAGGTAGAAACAGCCACCTGAAGTACTTTTCCGATCGTCTACACTGCTAGCCCAGTCAGCATCTAAATACCCAACAAGACAAGCATTTGAGTCTTTTGAATGCCACAAACCATAGTTTGAAGTACCATTCACATATCGAATGATTCGCTTAGCAGCAGTCAGGTGAGATTCCTTCGGATTAGCTTGGTACCTGGCACAAACGCCAACACTGAATGCAATGTCCGGTCTACTGGCTGTAAGATAGAGCAAACTCACTATGATGCTCCTATATAATGTAGGACTTACTTCGACCCCAGAATCAACATTCAGTTTAGTGGATGAGCTCATGGGAGTGGAGGCATGTTTTTTGGAGTCTAGTCCAAACTTCTTGACAATGTTTCTGGCATACTTCTCTTGAGATACAAATATACCCTCCTTCTATTGTTTGACTTGAAGACCCAAGAAAAATGTGAGTCCCCCACCAAACTCATCTCAAATTCCTTCTTCATCTCCTCAGAAAATTCAGTAGCACGATTTTCGATGGTTGCCCCAAACACTATGTCATCAACATAGACTTGTGCCACAAGGAGATAATCTTCATCATTTTTGACAAACAGAGTTCGGTTGGCATACCCTCTTTTGAAACCTCTATCTAGAAGGTAATGTGTAAGACGATCGTACCAGGCTCCAGGCGCTTGTTTTAAGCCATAAAGGGCTTTCTTCAATCTTAATACATGATCTGGAAAGTGAGGATCCTCAAATCCTTTTGGTTGCTCAACAAACACTTCTTCATTTAGATATCCATTCAGAAATGCGCACTTTACATCCATTTGATAGAGTTTGAAATTCAAAGTGCATGCAATGGACATGAGGATTCGAATGGATTCGAGTCTTGCCACAGGAGCGAAAGATTCATCAAAATCTACTCCTTCTACTTGAGTGTATCCTTGAGCTACTAAACGAGATTTGTTTCGAATTATCTCTCCATCTTCATCAGTTTTGTTTTTAAAAATCCATTTTGTGCCTATAACATGAACGTTTTCAGGCCTTGGAGCAAGTTCCCACACATCATTCCTCACAAACTGATTCAGCTCTTCATGCATTGACTCAACCCAATTCTCATCTTGAAGAGCCTCTTCAACCCTTTTTCGTTTAAACTGTGCAAGATAGTAGTGATATGTTACATGATTGGCTAACAGAATGTTTCCTTTTTTGAGGCGAAGACCTTCATCAAGAGATCCTATGATGTTGCTTTCCGAATGGTTCTTAATAACTCTTGAAGATGGCCTTTTTAATGTGGAGACTTCATCACTTCGAGAGATAGGAGGATGAACTTCCGGAGGAGTAAAAGGACTTGATGTTCTAGACATCAATCTCGTTTCCATTCTTGGGTTGATGGGAGTCGATTCTACTTCTGGTATAGGTTCTTCACCTTCTATATCCAAAGCTTCTACCTCAACATCGGGCTCTTTGGTGCTCGGCCCTTCTACATCATCAATCATCTCCACCTTAGATAAGGCATCATCAATCTTGACATTTATGGACTCCATCACAGTCTTTGTTCTCTTGTTAAACACTCTATACGCTTGACTCGTAGTAGAGTACCCAAGAAAAATACCCTCATCACTTCTCGCATCAAACTTCCCAAGATTCTCCCGATCATTTAGGATATAGCATTTACTTCCAAACACCCGGAAATACTTCACTCTAGGCTTCTTCCCATTCCATATCTCATAGGCGGTCTTCTTTGTACCAACTTGGAAAAAAATTCTATTGTCAATGTGACACGAGGTGTTGACAGCTTCTGCCCAAATTTTTTGAGGTATTTGCTTGTTAAGCAACATGACTCTTGCCATCTCCTGAATCACACGATTTTTTCTCTCTACCACTCCATTTTGTTGTGGAGTTTTGGGGGCTGAAAATTCTCTTTTGATTCCATTCTTCTCACAGAAGGACTCGAATCTTGCATTCTCAAATTCCCTCTCATGATCACTTCTAATTTTGGCAATAGGGACCCCTTTTTCGTTTTGTAGTTTCTTGCACAGAATCTCCAACCTTTCTCATGCTTCTGATTTTTCTCTAAGGAATTCAACCCAAGTGTATCTTAAGTAGTCATCCACAATGACCATAATGTATCTCTTCCCCCCTAGGCTTTTAGTTCTGGTAGGCCCCATTAGATCAACATGAAGTAACTCCAAGCACCGAGAAGTGGCAATCACATTCACCTTGTGATGACTTGCCTTAGTTTGCTTCCCCATTTGACATGCACCACAAACGGTCTTCTTTACATTTCCAAACTTAGGAAGTCTCTCAACTGCTTCAAGTTTGGACACTTTTGCTACTTGTTTGAAGTTGGCATGCCCAAATCTGTGATGCCACAGCTCCAACATATCCACACGAGCACTTCTACACGATATGGGTGCCGTGGGAACTATTCCATAACAGTTATCTGTAGTCCGATTTCCGTCCAAAACCTGAATCCCCTCTTCATTGATGATCAAGCATCCCTTCTTAGAGAATTGTACCAGGAAATCATCATCACAAATTTGAGTGATGCTCAGCAGATTTGCCTTCAGCCCTTTTATGTACAACACATCTTTCAACAGCGGTAAACCGGGTATCTCAATCGTTCCATTGCCTAGGACTTGAGCATGACTTCCATCACCAAAGGTCACATAGTCACCAACCTTTTCTTTGAGTGTCTTAAACAGTGACTTATCCCCTGTCATATGGCGAGAATACCCACTATCAAGATACCACAAACATGCATTAAACACCTTCAATGAGGTATGCACAAATAGGTTCACATGTGACAAACATTCTTGACCTTCAAACACAAACTCATCATCAGTTTTCATGCTTCTTTCAGATTGACTTTTCATTTTCAGACTCTCAATCATCTCACACAACATTCTATTCTTTCTTTTATATTTCATAATCAATGATTTAGATTCAGATATGCTACTGTGTTAGACATGATTCTGATTTTCAAGATATTCCAGCATGTGAACAAATACTCTAGCATGTTTCTTAGTTTTTAACAACTCTACGAGATCATTAGTAAAACACCCTTCAGACATATGCATAGAGTCATTTTCACAAATACTTAAGCTACAATTCAGCATGGTATTTTCCATAACAACTACCACAACACAGGGGTCTAGGAACACACTTAGGTAATAAAACCACAACAAGTGTACCAGCTCTGATACCAATTGAAAGTTCAAAAACATGTATAAACACCTTTGAACGTTTAGACCCCCAAATTACAACTTAACCAATTCAAGCAATATGTCAAACAACTAGTGTGCGGAAACTTAACATATGCTATAATATGAAATTGGTAAAAACTATCTAAACCAAAACAAAACACAATCCTCAGCAGAGAATAAAAAGGCAAAGATAGAGAGGAAGGAAGATGCAAACACAAAGACAACACGCGATGTGTTATCGAAGAGGAAACCGAAGCCCTCGGCGTAAAACCTCTCCGCCGCCCTCCAAGCGGTAAACAATCCACTAGAAAATACAGTTAGGATACATGGACAGCAATAGACCCTCCAAGCCTAATCTACCCAGTGCACCTAAGCCCTCCAAGCTTCTTGCTCCAACGAGGTTGCGCCGAACCTTTTTCTTTTCTAGCTTCCCGGATTCCGCTACTAGACTGTAGCATCAACCAATGAAGATTGGTTCCTTCCTAACTGCTTCCTAGAAATCCAAACAGCTGTCTCACAGTGATGATGATGGTGAGAACCAGGTTTGGTATAATGCCTCTTAAGGATTTGACAATGGAGAGGAAGAGAGTTGAGGAATTTGAAGAGACTCTAATGTATAGATTGTGGGTGAATCAATCTTGTTTTTCTTTAGGGTTTCTCTCTCAAAATTCTCTCTGGAAGCTCTCTTACAATCGTGGGTAAAATGGGTATTTATACTGGAGTGGGAGAGGAATGTGAAACGTCAGGTTTTTACAAAACAGGGGTGGCTCGCGGCTTGACCTCGCAGCTTGACTAAGTCGCGAGATCCAGTCGCGAGATAACCGTATGGCCAGTTGTCCTTTTTTGTCCTATAGTGCTCCAGCTTGCATGACTGTTCACCTTCTAGCATGCTTGGCACGTGTATTGCGTCTGGCGGCTTGCAGCTGCGAGTCACCCGCGAGTCACTGTTTTCTTGCACACTCTTGTGCAATCTTCACTCTATCTCACTCACTACCCTTACATCAAACCCACCTAAATACAGGGTTACTAAATGCTGAATTACAAGCAAATTTAGCACGGAATAAAGCCAATTAGATGGTGTAATAAATTCAACCTTACAATCTCCCCCTTTGGCTATTCCATGACAAAACCCTAAAACAAACTCTAGACTTAACATGTGAGTTGGGAACAGTTGAACAAAACTCACTCACACCTAACTCTAGAAGCTGTGAAGCACTTGAATCATATGAACATAAGACTCTTGAAACACAACAATACACCATGATCATTGTTAAGTAGAAAATCGTGAAATGCATATGAAACAGGCAATATGTGATCAAGCAAAGATAGAGTTAAGAAACAAACCATGGCTTAATCAACCAAGTGAACACCACAAGATAGTGATCACAGTGCTCATTCACACTTGGAATGAACACAAGGACATACAAGTTAACAAGCCCAAGGCAAGACACTTGTATGTTCAACACTCAACCAATGCATAGTAGACAAGGTATATGCATCTAGGAACAATCCTACAAGGGCACAAGAGTGACAGTACATAAATCAAAATGCAAGACATTTAGATTAAAGTACTAATTTCAACATAGCATAAAGACTGCATTAAGCAAGGTACATACCACAAAGCCTACAAACTATGTATAAAACATTAACCCTAAAAGCTTACAAAAGCACATGGGTACAAACCACAAAACATCCTGAATAACAGTTTACAAAACACAATATATCAACTTAAAGTGAAAACTTAAACTGAAGAAGAATGTAAAGACACTCCCCCTTAGATAATATCCTCCCCCTCTGATCATGCCTATCACTCCCTCTTTTTGTCATGGAATAGGCTATTCATCCTCTTCTAGCTTTCTCTAAATTTGATCCAATTGAGTTTGAAGAGAGGTAAACTTCATATCCCATCTAATAAAAGATTTTCAGACTCAACAACAGGCAAATATCAGAACAATGAAAAAGCACATTGAGACCGCTTAACATGAAAACAGATAAGAACAATAGCAAACATAACACGCCATACCCATCACACAAAGAGAGAAATATTTCGAACACAATATCGATCCAAACGGTAACAAAAATATCCATGAAATAGGGAAAATGAGATTGAGAAAACAAGACCCATAACTTTTCTTGATGATTAGGATAAGAAATGAAGCACCAATGAGATTTGAAAATGGATTCACGGAATGTTTGGGAAGGAGATAGTTTAGAGAGAAGATGAACAGACACAAATGTTCGAGGGAAAACTGAAAAAGATTTAAAAACTGCTCCTATTTTTGCCAAACATGCGTTTTTCGCGACTTGATTGAGTCGGCATAAAGCCGCCAGATCAAGCCGCCAAAACACTCAAGGACAAAAATTTGAAAAAAATTTTCTAAGTGTTTTTCGCGACTGGAAGGTCTACCTGCGAGTGAGTCGCGAGCTGAGCCGCGAAAATCTCTGAGTAACCCTCACGACTGGACCTTCCACTCGCGAACAAGTCGCCAAAAATGACCCGCGAAGATGCGACTGTGGCACGCGACTTGACATACCCGCAACTAAGCCGCCAAAACAGGGCAAAACTGGATTTTTGAAATTTTCAGATTTTTCAAACAAAATACTTTCCAAAAACACCTATAACACTCAAAAATATTTTTGTGCTTGAATTAACAGAGATTGAGCATGTGAAAACACATTTTATCAACTACAATCACACAAATGAATATGGCATTTATTGAACATAAACTTGTGTGTTGTGTGTGGATATCAACAATGAGATAGTCCTTAGTCTAATGTGAAGCTTCAATGATCAATTCAACCAAGACATACACAATTAGCACTAGATCATGTGACCCATTTCAATTATAGAAATATGTATATATGACCTCCCACAACACTTGATAATATAACTTGGAGCTTTACATTTGACTCCACTTTTAATCATAACATTTGATCTTTTTGATCTTTTGAGGCAATCACCTCTCATTGTGAGAGTGATATTTGACATTTCACTTTAATGAACAAGCCTTTGGCTTTTTGAATAAACATTTTCTTTAATATAAAGTCGCTTACCCTTTTTCCTAGTCGAATACTAGAATGTGCGATAGGTTTTTGCAGCTCAATATCTCTTTTCATTTGGAGATTTACATTTAGTGAGCTCTTTTTAGCAAAACAAAAAATAAAGAGTAGGAAGATATATAGACACAAGTCTATGCATGTCTCAAGATCAACATAACCATTCACTAATCATTCATGACAAGTTTGAAGATCTATTTACAACAATCACATAGATTTCAAGATTTTTCCCACAGTGATATGAGTGCATGAAAACAAGCAATGCTCGAAAATGCACAAAGCCATTAGCACAAAGGTACAAGACAAAACAAGTTTTGAGACAAAATCTCAACAAAGTCAATCAAGCTTTTTGATTTTCTAATTTTTTTTATGTGATTTTTGACACTAAAAGCAAAAGGATTGACAAAACAAAATTAAAAATATGCACAAGTAGACAAGCAAACAACCAACAGCAAAAACAGCAAGCAAAACAAACAAACATTGTCACAAAGCATAGGAAGTATTAATGCATGGACATGTTGTAATGCTTATGCATGAGTACCCTTTTTCACTCACACATCACTTGCGTTTAGGGTGATTTCCTTATAGGATTGGGTACGGGAGTTAGGACTTTCAAACCTTCGTGAGAAGCTTTACAAGCAGTTGGTGAATGCACTAATCATCTTCATCACGTTCATCATTCCGGGATCACCATTCTGATCTCTAGATTGATCACCTGCCCAATTTCTTCTATCATTTCTAGGTCCTCCTGACCTTTGAGAAGTTGCACTATTCTTTGCTGTCAGCTTTTGGCAATTTGGTCGAGTATGCCCTTGAAGTCCGCAATAATGACACACATAAGTTGCTCTAGGACCTCTTTGTGGTCGTGGGCGTGACTTGACACGAGATTCAGACCTGCCCACAGACTGATTACGGGGATTCAGCATCCGTTGATTCACCACATTCTTCTTCTCCTCCATCTTGAGCTTCTCATCAGTAAGGTCAGCTACAACTGGATCTTTGGCCTTTACAAACTTCACTTCTTTAGTGACATTTCCAGATGAACTACCTCCTCCGGTATATCCTAATCCAGATTTGTCTGAAAAGCTCTTTTGAGATGAGATAACATCATCTAGCTTCTTGGTGGTGACCCTCTCTATTTTAGCATTTGCTTGCACAACCTCATTCTCAAGAAATCTCACTTTTGTGTAAGCTTCGGACAGCTCACCATTCAGTGTTTCTATCTCACATTTGGCCTCCCTATATCGGATTAGGAGACTTTTGTAGTCCTCCTCAGCTTTTTTCATTTTTCTCATAGCAGCCTTGGCCACCCTTGTGTACTCACCCGACTTCTCCAAGAGTGAGTTATAATTCTCTTGAAGATTTGCTGTGCTTTCATCTTCTTCAGCATCTGATTCTTCAACAATTCCTAGTGATTCATCATCACTATGTTCTCCAATGTCTCGTACAGGCAGATTCAACTCATCTGAAGACTCAACATGAGCAATAGTCATAAAAGCCGAATAGTTCCCTTCTCCATCACAGCTCTCTTCAGATTCCGAGTCAGACGAATCCGAGTCACTCAAAGTCGTGGCATACACTTTACCTTTCGATTTCAAATAATTCGGACATTCCTTCTTAAAGTGTCCATGCCCGTTACATTCGAAGCAAGTGACACCTTGTGTAGGTTGGGATTCTTTTCCATCTTTCTTTTTGAATTACCTTTTCTCCCTTCCAGAACTTTGGAATTTTCTTTTATCATCAAATTTGCTATTATTTTTGAATTTCAAGAACTTTTTGAAATTTTTGACAAGGTATGCAACATCTTTGTCAACCACATCTTCTCCCGATGAGTCTTGATCTTCCACCTTCTCATTAATGGTCTTAAGAGCAAGAGATTTACTCTTCCGTTGATTGGGCAGCAACATCTCATAAGTCTGCAGAGAACCAACCAGCTCCTGTACTTTGATGTCATCAAGGTCCTTGCTCTCTTCAATCACTGTCACTTTAGCACGAAAACTTTCCGGCAATGATCGAAGGATCTTCCTTACAATTTTTGAATCCTCCGTTTTCTCCCCCAAGTTGAACTTGCTGACAACCACCTCATTTAGCTTCCCATAGAAAGAGTCAAAAGACTCATCCTCACTCATTCTGAGCTCCTCAAACCGAGTGGTCAGCATTTGCAACTTGGTGCCTTTCACTTTCTTCGTGCCTTCATAGGTGGTTTCCAAAATCTCCCATGCTTCTTTGGCAATGGTAATGTGAGAAATCCTGTGAAATTCATCTGGAGACACACCACAGAAAATAGTATTGAGTGCTTTACTGTTAGCATTAGATGTAGCAAGTGCTGCCTTATCCCATGTGGATTTGGCTGCCTCAGGTCTGGTCCAACCAATCTCAACAGCATCCCAAACAGATTCATGAATAGAACACAGAAAAACTCTCATGCGAACCTTCCAAAAAGCATAATTACTACCATCAAAATATGGAGGTGCATTTAGGGATTGAGACCGATCCATCTCAAAAGGGAGTCAAGGATCACACAATGGTAATGAAACCAATAACAGTGTACCCGCTCTGATACCAAATGAAAGTTCAAAAACGTGTATAAACACCTTTGAACGTTTAGACCCCCAAATTACAACTTAACCAATTCAAGCAATATGTCAAACAACTAGTGTGCGGAAACTTAACATATGCTATAATATGAAATTGGTAAAAACTATCTAAGCCAAAACAAAACACAATCCTTAGCAGAGAATAAAAAGGCAAAGATAGAGAGGAAGGAAGATGCAAACACAAAGACAACACGCGATGTGTTATCGAAGAGGAAACCGAAGCCCTCAGCGTAAAACCTCTCCGCCGCCCTTCAAGTGGTAAACAATCCACTAGAAAATACAGTTAGGATACATGGATAGCAATAGACCCTCCAAGCCTAATCTACCCAGTGCACCTAAGCCCTCCAAGCTTCTTGCTCCAACGAGGTTGCGCCAAACCTTTTTCTTTTCTAGCTTCCCGGATTCCGCTACTAGACCGTAGCATCAACCAATGAAGATTGGTTCCTTCCTAACTGCTTCCCAGAAATCCAAACAGCTGTCTCATAGTGATGATGATGGTGAGAACCAGGTTTGGTATAATGCCTCTCAAGGATTTGACAATGGAGAGGAAGAGAGTTGAGGAATTTGAAGAGACTCTAATGTATAGATTGTGGGTGAATCAATCTTTTTTTTCTTTAAGGTTTCTCTCACAATCGTGGGTAAAAGGGGTATTTATACTAGAGTGGGAGAGGAATGTGAAACGTCAGGTTTTTACAAAACAGTGGTGGCTCACAGCTTGACCTCGTGGCTTGACTAAGTCGCGAGATCTAGTCGCGAGATAACCGTATGGCCAGTTGTCCTGTTTTGTCCTGTAGTGCTCCAGCTTGCATGACTGTTCACCTTCCAGCATGCTTGGCACGTGTGCTGCGTCTGGCGGCTTGCAGCCGCGAGTCACCCGCGAGGCCCAGCCGCGAGTCTCTGTTTTCTTGCACACTCTTGAGCAATCTTCACTCTATCTCACTCACTACCCTTACATCAAACCCACCTAAATACAAGGTTACTAAATGCTGAATTACAAGCAAATTTGACACAGAATAAAGCCAATTAGATGGTTGAATAAATTCAACTTTACACTTCCTAATTGCTTCCCAGACATCCAAACAGCTCTCTCACAGTAATGATAATGGTGAGAATCAGGTTTGGTATAATGCCTCTCAAGGATTTAACAATGGAGAGGAAGAGAGTTGAGGAATTTGAAGAGACTCTAATGTATAGATTGTGGGTGAATCAATCTTGTTTTTCTTTAGGGTTTCTCTCTCAAAATTCTCTCTGGAAGCTCTCTTACAATCGTGGGTAAAAGGGGTATTTATACTGGAGTGGGAGAGGGATGTGAAACGTCAGGTTTTACAAAACAGGGGTGGCTCGCGGCTTGACCTCACGGCTTGACTAAGTCGCGAGATCCAGTCGCGAGATAACCGTATGGCCAATTGTCCTGTTTTGTCCTGTAGTGCTCCAGCTTGCATGACTGTTCACCTTCCAGCATGCTTGGCACGTGTGCTGCGTCTGGCGGCTTGCAGCCGCGAGTCACCCGCGAGGCCCAGCCGCGAGTCTCTGTTTTCTTGCACACTCTTGAGCAATCTTCACTCTATCTCACTCACTACCCTTACATCAAACCCACCTAAATACAAGGTTACTAAATGCTGAATTACAAGCAAATTTGACACAGAATAAAGCCAATTAGATGGTTGAATAAATTCAACTTTACACTTCCTAATTGCTTCCCAGACATCTAAACAGCTCTCTCACAGTAATGATAATGGTGAGAATCAGGTTTGGTATAATGCCTCTCAAGGATTTAACAATGGAGAGGAAGAGAGTTGAGGAATTTGAAGAGACTCTAATGTATAGATTGTGGGTGAATCAATCTTGTTTTTCTTTAGGGTTTCTCTCTCAAAATTCTCTCTGGAAGCTCTCTTACAATCGTGGGTAAAAGGGGTATTTATACTGGAGTGGGAGAGGGATGTGAAACGTCAGGTTTTACAAAACAGGGGTGGCTCGCGGCTTGACCTCACGGCTTGACTAAGTCGCGAGATCCAGTCGCGAGATAACCGTATGGCCAGTTGTCCTGTTTTGTCCTGTAGTGCTCCAGCTTGCATGACTGTTCACCTTCCAACTTGCTTGGCACGTGTGCAGTGTCTGGCGGCTTGCAACCGCGAGTCACCCGCGAGGCCAAGTCGCGAGTCTCTGTTTTCTTGCACACTCTTGAGCAATCTTCACTCTATCTCACTCACTACCCTTACATCAAACCCACCTAAATAAAGGGTTACTAATTGCTGAATTACAAGCAAATTTGGCACGGAATAAAGCCAATTAGATGTTTGAATAAATTCAACCTTACAGTCATCGACCTTTCCAATATAGGCCTCGGCCCCGGACAAACAGGGCGGAAACCTTAGTTGATGATTACGGCGCCTAGGAGCGCTTGCACCAAGCTTGGCCCTGTCATTGGCCTCCAAGTTAGCATCTACATCAAACATGAGCTTATCATCTAGCTCTTCGTCCCCTAGGCCTCCTTCCTCCTCGGTCCAAGGGAACTATGAAGAACTGCCTCTCAAACCAGTGCGAGACTGAGATGAGGCATTGGCTGTCTCCACCGAACATCGACTCTTGGTGCTATGTACTATATATATGCACCCAAGGGGTGTAGGGTCATCACCACCTTTGTCAAAGTGTTTCTGAAGGGTCCGCACAACTTGTACACTAATTGACACAGTATTGTCATCACTACTAGACGAGTCAGCTCAAGATGGAGAACGGCGGAGGCCTTCTTGCGATTTCTGCCAGATCTCGCCCTTCGAGACATATATATATGAAAGTTCACTTGGTGTGTAAAGCACTAGTGAATGTTTAGACCCCCAATTTTAGAAATACCAACACAAGCCTATACTCAAATAATATATGTGTGGAATGATAAGTACAAGTTATACCCAAATTGGTAAAACACTCTAAACCATAATTAATCACAACCACAATAGCAATTAAAAGGAAAAGAGTAAGGAAGAGAGATGCAAACATAAAGATAACACCAGCACGTGTTATTGAAGAGGAAATCGAAGAACTCGGTAAAAAACCTCTCCGTTGCCCTCCAAGCCTAATCTACCCGATGCACCTAAACCCTTAAAGCTTCTTGCTCTAATAAGGTTAAGTCTAACCGTGTCTTCTCTAGCTTTCTAGATCCTGCAATAAGCCCATTGCATGAACCAAATGAATTAATCCTCTCTGAACTGCTTCCCAAGCACCAAATAACCTTATTACTGATATGGGTATGGTGAGATAAGGATTTGGCTAAAGGACCTCTCAAGGGTATGACAATGGAGAGGGTGAAAGTAGAGGAATTTAAGAATTAAAGGTATAAGATTGTGGATGAATCAATCTTGTTATTCTCTAGGGTTTATCTCCCAAAATTTTCTATGGAAGCTCTTTACATTTTATAGGTATAAGGGTATTTAATAGGGTATGTAAAGGAATGTGAAAAGTCATTTTTCTGCAACTCACTCGTGACTGGGACAAGTCGTGAGTTCCAGTCGGCAAATAATTGATTGGCCAGACTATACTTTTTGTCCTGTAGTGCTCCAGCTGTCGCGACCCTCATGTGTGGCACTTCTGGTGAGTCATCAGTCACGAGTCACTTGAGAGTTCTAGTCGCGAGAATGCTCTTGATTGCACACATACTTGAATTCTTCACTCTCTCACATACAACCCTTACATAATTTCCACCTAAATACAGGGTATCTAATTGCTAAATTACAAGCAAATTTGGCATGGAATAAAGCTAAAATATGGTTGAATAAATTCAAACAAGCACTATAAATAGTGACCATAATGAACATTCACATGGTGAATTAAAATTCAAACATGCAAGCTAATAAGCTCAATGCAAAGTATCATTTGCATGTCCAACACTCAACCGATGCAAGAACACTAAGGTAATTGCATCAAGGTTACAAGATCCAACAATGGCACAAGAGTACTAAAGAGAATGCAAAACATAATCTAAAAGTACTAAATAGCTACAAAAGCAAATGTACAAAGTAAATATTGTCAAGTACACAACATAAGCCATGAAATATGAACATAGACTAGAAATAGCACTGAAAAGAAATTTTAAAGGCTTGTTGTAGGTTGTTTTTCTTGCTCTTCATTGCATTGCATTGCTCCCCCTTTGATCTAGCTCTTTCTCCCCCTATCATTGCTTTCCCCTTATCACGAACCATGTCCCCCTTTTTGTCATGGAATAGCTAGTCATCATCTTCTTCTAGCTTCCCTTGAATTTGATCCAATTGAGTTTGGAGAGAGGTGAACTTTGTGTCAAACTAGGTGTGTTGAGAGTGCATGATAAATGTGAGGCCGGATAACTTGGTGCTGATGTCTTGCACAAATGCTATTATGTTGTCCAGCTTCTTATCATAGAGGTGTGAGCTAGAGCTTGAACCATTATGAGGAGCATTACTCTCTTCCTTTACGTTCTTTCAGCTGTGGCCTATGATAGCATTGAGAGTGCGAATGTTGATTGTGCTTTGCATAGGATGAGGGTACTCATCTTCGAATGTGTGAATCCTTTGAGCTTCAATATCTTTGAAATGAGGCAACAAAAAGGAAGGTAGTTCCTTGAGACCATCCTCTCAGCAGTCTTGCTCAAAATCTGGAAGATACGTGAACATATATCAATTTCTTCATCAGTGATCAAGTCATGTAGAAATAAAGCCCAACCAAGATTCATGTATTTGGTGCTTAAGAGAGGATAGAGATTGTGAAACATAATAGTTATGAGCAGCCTCAATTTGGGAGATAATGATGACACCCCGATTGATTTCCCATTTGAGGATATCTCCAAATTTTCTCCGAGAGCATCGCAAAGATGGCATTATCTGATTCCAACTCATCATACACCAGTGGCTTAACAAATACTAGCTTGTTGATGTTTAGAATGATAGCAAAATAGGAAGGTGTGACTGTGAAGTCCTTTCCTCTTACCCAACATCTTAGTTCATCCACAGGGAAGACGGCATTTGCAAAAATTCCTTCACCAGCTCTTCATAAGGATCTTCAAGATTGGACAGAAGGTAGTTCCAATCTTTAGAGGCGAACCATTTCGGAATGTTCGTATCAAGAAGAGACCCTTGCTCAATAACCCTTTCAATCAACATGGGGGTACCCTTGAAGTGATGAAGATATACTTGATATGCAGCATATGATCTGAAGCAAGTGTCATCATAAACTCCAGTCGAAGATCGAGTCTTCTTCGACTTAGGGGAGAAGCTGCTTAGATCAATTACTAGTTCCTTTCCTTTACTGCTACCTCCTTTCACAACTGACTTCTTGAAGGCAGACATTTTCAAGCAAAGATCATGAATTAGCAAAAAGCTAGATGAAAAACAAGTGGTAACAAACTTGATTAGCAACAAGTTAGTAACAAAACATAAACTTTGAATTCAAACCCTAAAAACTAGAATTTAAAAAGTAATTCAAAAGAAAATGACATGTGAAGATGCTAATCATCAAATCATGATACAATCATTGGCATTATTCACTCAACATGTCAAAAAGTGTGTGTATGTGTGCATCATAGGCAAAAGTATGCATCTAGGGCATGAAAACATACAAGGCGCAATGTGTGAAAACATGAAATCATTGGCATATATATATATATATATATATTTTAAGCAAGTTTGATTGCCGCATACCTATAGCTGTGTTTAGGGAGCCCTATAGTGGCGTTTTAAATGGAACTCGAGCTCCATGAACTCGAGTTCCATGCAAATTTTTTATTTTATTTTTATTTTTAAGTTTGATCATCCCATACCTACAGCTGCGTTCAAGGAGCCCTATAGTAGCATTTTAAATGGAACTCGAGCTCTATGATCTCGAGTTTCATGCAAGTTTTTTTTTAGTTTGATCATCCCATACTCGATTTTCTATAAATCGAGTTTAAATTGAAATTTGATTTTGAGAAAATCGAGTTTCAAAATAGGGGCATTTCTCTAATTAGTTTGGGAAAGGGGGCAAAATGCTGGATTTTGCCAAAACCCATACATTTTCTTGAAGATTGATGGAGGATTGAAGAAGAAAATGGAGGTTTTGTGAGTGAAAATGGCGATTTTGGGAGAGGGAGAACCTATTTCTTTTCTAGCTTCCGGATTTCGCTACTTGACCATAGCATCAACCAATGTAAATTGGTTCCTTCCTAATTGCTTCTTAAAACACCAAACAGCCCTCTCACAGTAATGGATATGGTGAGAAAAGGATTTGGTAAAATGCCTCTCAAGGATTTGACAATGGAGAGGAAGAAAGTTGAGGAATTTGAAGAGTCTCTTATGTAAAGATTGTTGATGAATCAATCTTGTTTTACTCTAGGGTTTCTCTCTCAAAATTCCCTCAGGAAGTTCTCTTTCTTTTGTAAGTATAAGGGGTATTCATACTGGGGTGAGAAAGGAATGGGAAACGTCAGGTTTTTCAAAACAGGGCTGGCTCACGGCTTGGCCTCGCGGCTTGACTGAGTTGCAAAATCCAGCTGCGCGATAACAGAACGGCCAGTTGTCCTATTTTGTCTTGTAATGCTCCAGCTAGCATGACGCTTCAACTTCTGGCATACTTGGCACGTGTGCTACTTCTGACGGCTTGCAGCAGTGAGTCACCCGTGAGATCCAGCCGCGAGACTCTGTTTTCTTGCACACTCTTGAGCATTTAACACTCTATCTCACTCACTACCCTTACAACAAACCCACCTAAATATAGAGTTACTAATTATTGAAATACAAGCAAATTTGGAAAGGAATAAAGCCAACAAGATGGTTGAATAAATTCGACCTTACACAGTGAAAGTTCAATAAGTGTACAAAACACCTTGAACATTTAGACCCCGAATTTACACATTACCAATTCAAACTTAATATCAAACAATTAATGTGTGGAAAATGAACATAAGCTTAATATAGAATTGATAAACAATCTAAACCAAATAAAATCACATCCACAGCAGAAATTAAATGGAAAAGATTAAGGGAAGAGAGATGCAAACACAAGGACAACACTCGATGTGTTATCGAAGAGGAAACCGAAGCCCTCGGCGTAAAACCTCTCCACCGCCCTCCAAGCAGTAAACATTCGACTAAAGAATGTAGTTGAGATACATGAACAATAGAAGACCCTCCAAGCCTAATCTACCCAACGTACCTAAGCCCTCCAAGTTCCTACTCCAACGAGGTTACGCCGAACCTATTTCTTCTTTAGCTTGCCGGATTCCACTACTTGACCATAGCATCTACCAATACGAAATTGGTCCCTTCTTAACTGCTTCTTAAACACCAAATGGCCTTATCACAGATATGTGTATGGTGAGAAAAGGATTTGGTAATGTACCACTCAAGGTTTTGATAATGGAGAGGAAGAGAGTAGAGGAATTTGAAGAGTATCTATGTGAAGATTGTGGATGAATCAATCTTGTTTTTCTCTAGGATTTCTCTCTCAAAATTCTCTATGGAAGCTCTCTAAATATCGTGGGTATAAGGGTATATATATAGTAGTATGAGAAGTAATGTGAAAAGTCAGTTTTTCCCAAACAGGGTGTTTTGGCGACTTGACCTCGCGACTGGGTTGAGTCGTGAGTTCAAGCTACGAGCTAACGGCATGGCTAGCCTAGGACTTTTTTCCTGTAGTGCAACAGCTAGCGTGACTCTTCAGCTTCTGGCATGCTTGGCACGTGTGCAACTTCTGGCGGCTTTCAAGTCGCGAGCCACTCGCGAGTTCCAGTCGCGAGTCCCTGCTTCTTTGCACAACATTGAGCATTACTTCACACTTTTTCACACACTACCCTTACATGATTCTCACCTAAATACAGGGTTACTAATTGCTAAAATACAAGCAAATTTGGCACGAAATAAAGCCTACAAGATGGTTGATAAAATTCAACCTTACAATCTCTCCCTTTGGCTATTCTGTGACAAAACCCTAAAACAAACTCTAGACTTAACATGTGAGTTGGGAACAGTTGAACAAGACTCACTCACACCTAACTCCAGAATCTGATAAGCTCTTGAATCATATGAACAAGTAACTCCTGAAACACAACAACACAATTTGATCATTGTATTCAGAAAACTTGTAAGGCATATGAGGCAAGCACAATGCAATCAAGCAAAATGGAATGAGAAGTAAACCATGGCTTGACCAAATAGGTAATCACTATAAAATAGTGAACACAATGTTCATTCACACTTGGAATGAACATCCGGACATACAAGTTAATAAGCTCAATGCAAATCACTTGCATGCCCAACACTCAACCAATGCACAATGCTTAAAGTATATGCATCTAGGAACAAAATCCAACAAGGGCACAAGAGTGAGAATACTTAAAGAAAATGCATAACATTTAGCTAGAAGTATTGGCAACAGAACATAAAGGCTGCAAAGCATGGTACAGACTATAAAAGCCTACAAAATCGTGGAAACAAACCCTAAAATCTTACAAAAGCAACATGGGCACAAACTACCATAAGAAATACAAAATAACAACTTTAAGTATTAACAAACCAAAGTAACAAAAGTGTTTTCAAACAGATCCATGAGTTTAAAAACAAAACAATAAACTAAGTGATTAGACATATCAAACCCATAAACTATAATAAACATAAAGTAAAACCAAAGCATAAACAGCTCCCCCTTGAACTGACACTCCTCCTCAAGAGCTGTCCCTCAAAAGTTCTCCTCCTTTTTAATTGGAATTGCCAAAGGGTCACTGCTGCATGCTAAAGCTGTCAAACTTGGCTGAAAGTATGTTGAGCTAATCCTAAAGTGCTGCCATCCCATCAGTATGCTCATTCTGGACCTCTCTGAGTCCATCAATCCTCTCTAGAATGATCTGGAATGCATCAGGTGGTACCTCTAATGAGGTTGAAGCTCTGCTCCTCTTATCTCGGCTTCTGGGTGTTGAAGCTTGTCCTACAGTCACTGTCTCAGTCTCCATTTGGTCACCCTCATCTTGATCACCTACCTCTTCATCACCTAGAAGACGAGCTTGAATCCTGATGATGGTTAGCTTGTTGATAGTTGAAGGTGTAGGCATGGGGCTGATATCTTGAGGGATTTCAACACCTTTTGCTCTAAAAAGCCTCATAAGAAGGCTAGGAAAGATTAGCTTGGGCCTAGAGGTGGTTTTAGTCTCTTCCACAATAGTGTCAAAGATGTGAGAGCTGATGTCAATGATGGTTTTCTCCTTAAGTTCCATAAGGAAAATAACTTTGGCATTGTTGATTGTAGTCAGCTTCCTCACAAGATACCAATTGAACATCATGATGGTGGTTAGGCACCTCATTTCAGCTGGAAATGTGGTAGTGGTGAGGCATCTCCCTTCTCGTTGTCCACCAATGCGAGTTCGGACAGTTTCTATAGAAAGCGTCCTGTCCTTGTATTTGGTGAAGTCAGAGTCCTCTAATCCTTCAAGCCCTAGCACCTCATCAATATCATGGGCATCTATGGTGAATTCCTTTCTTCTAACCCAACAACTCAACTCATCCTCCCTTATCACAACATTTGCATAGAATTCTCTAATTAAAGGTTCATAGACAGCAGGTAGGTCACTCAATAATTTATCCCATCCTTTGCCCTCAAAGCAACTTGGAATGAAGGTGTCCCTCAAATCTATGAAAGTGTTGAACCAACCTAAATACGTTATGATCCATTTTCAACCTTTTGTTAGCTTTCTTAGCAGGAGTCTTCTTCTTTGTAGGAGAAGGTGCCATCTGTGAACAAGCAGAAAAGGCCACAATACAAAGCACAATAGAGGGACACTTAGAACATTAGTAACACATTATTGTTAAAAATATAGCACCAAATCAATCAATTAAGACACAACTTAGAGGCAGGTGTAGAATGAGAAAGCTCAAAGCAGTGAGAATAGTATAATCAAGGCAATATCAACATTCATGAGAACAGGAAACTATAGCAACAAGCAGACAAGACATTATAACCCAATGAACAAAACTTAACCAAACTGAAACAAAAATACTCACAAACAGAGTATATCACAAAAACAATATCATATGACAGTGTGACCAATAAACATGGGTATGAGATTTACCATACAACATAGATCAGATAATAAACGCTAATATTGAAAAGAAACATGAAAGTAACCATATTTAGCAACCTAGCCCAAACAAGATCAACCAAGCCCAAACACCCAAACTCACCAAACATGAACCCATCCTATAGTTGAAACTACAGATATCACAAAACTCAGTAACGAATCAAAAATCCAAGAAAAACAAAGCTCAAAACAAGGAATATGTAGTGAGTGAGAGAAAACCCATACCTTTTTCTTGAAGATTTGAAAGAGAAATGAAGCAAAATGAAAGTTTGTTTGAGAGAGACATGGTGAGTTTGAGAGTTTTTCAGAAAAGGAAGAAAATGAACAGTCAGAAATATTTGAGGGAAAACTGAAAAGGTTTAAAAATTAACCCATTTTGTGCAAAACACGTGATTTTCACGACTGAGACAAGTCGTGTGCAAGTCGCCAGGACCAGCCACCAGAACCCTAAAATGAAAACTTTAAAAAAAAATTGTAAGTGTTTTTTGCGACTGGAAGTTCCACTCGCGATAGAGTCGCGAACTAAGCTGCGAAAATCTCTATGTACCCCTTGCGACTGGATCTTCCACTCGTGAACAAGTCGCCAACCTGAGCCGCGAAAAGCATGAAAATCCAATTTTTAAAAAATATTCTAAGTCTTTTTCGCGACTAGAGCATTTACCTGCCAATGAGTCGCCATTGAGTCGCGAAAAATCTCTGTGATGGACTCACGACTGGGGCATGCGACTGGTTCTACCCGCGATTAAGTCGCCAGAACAGGGCAAAACAATATTTTTGAAAATTTTGACAATTTTTGCAAAAACAAGATACTTTCCAAAAACAACTAAAATACTCAAAAATCTTTTTGTGATAGATCAACAAAGATAGAGCATGTGAAAACACATTTAATCAAGTACAATCACACGAATGAATATGACATTCATTGAACATAGGCATGTGTGTTGTGTGTGAATATCAAAGATGAGATAGTCCTTAGTCTAATGTGAAGTTTCAATGATCAATTCAATCAGGACATACACAACTAGCACTAGATAACATGATCCATCTCAATTATAGAAATATGCATATATGACCTCCCACAAAGGCTTAAGTACAATAATTTTGAAACTTTTCATTTGGCTCCATGTTTGACATAACATTTGATCTATTTGAATCAACACATCTCATATTGAGATTGATGCCTGAAATTTTTGATATTTCATTTTAATGAGTTAGCCTTTGGTTTTTTGGGCATCATACACTTTTAATTTTTGGTCGCTTTCCCTTTTTCCTAGTCAAATACTAGTACGTGTGACAGGCTTTTGTAGCTTAATATCTCTTTTCATTTGGAGATTTACATTTGGTGAGCTCTTTTAGCAAAAACAATAAAATAAAGTGTGGAAAGATATATAGACACAAGTCTATGCATGTCTCAAGATCAACAAAACCATTCACTAATCATTCATGTCAAGGTTGAAGATCTATTTATAACAGTCACAAAGATTTCAAAATTTCTCCCACAATGATATAAGTGCATAGGAGACAAGCTATGCTTGTAGATGCACAAAACCATTAGCACAAAAGAACAAGGTAAAACATATTTTGAGACAAAACTCAAAAATGCCGATCAATCTTTTTGGATTTTCTACTTTTTATGTGGCTTTTGGATTTTCGACACACACGAAGGAAAAGATTGATAAGAAGCAACAATAAATAAATTAAAAAAAAATTAAACAAACAAACAATTTTCAAATCTCATAATCATTAAATAAACCAACAATCAGACAACATAGGAAGTATTAATGCATGGACATGTGGTAATGCTTATGCATGAGTACCCTTCATCACCCACACTTGACGTGCGTTTGGGGTGATATCCTTATAGGATTGGGTACGAGAGTTAGGACTTTCAAACCTTCTAGTGAAGCTTTCCAAGCAGTTGGTAAAAGCACCAATCATCTTCATCACATCTATCATTCCGGGATCAACATTTCGATCTCTTGATGACTCAATAGCCCAAGTCCTCTTGTCATTTCTCATCCTTCTTGACCTTTGGTCACTAGCATTCCTCAATGCTCTCAGGTTATGACAATTGGGTCGGGTGTGCCCTTGAAGTCTGCAGTGATGGCACACATGATTCGTTCTAGGACCTTTCTCACACACTACCCTTATAGGGTTACTAATTGCTAAAATACAAGCAAATTTGGCACGGAATAAAGCCAATAAGATGGTTGATAAAATTCAACCTTACAATCTCCCCCTTTGGCTATACGAGGCAAGCACAATGCAATCAAGCAAAATGGAATGAGAAGTAAACCATGGCTTGACCAAACAAGCAATCACTATAAAATAGTGAACACAATGTTCATTCACACTTGGAATGAACATTCGGACATACAAGTTAATAAGCTCAATGCAAATCACTTGCATGCCCAACACTCAACCAATGCACAATGCTTAAAGTATATGCATCTAGGAACAAAATTCAAGAAGGGCACAAGAGTGAGAATACTTAAAGAAAATGCATAACATTTAGCTAGAAGTATTGGCAATAGCCGCGAGTCACCCGCGAGATCTAGCCGCGAGACTCTGTTTTCTTGCACACTCTTGAGCATTCAACACTCTATCTCACTCACTACCCTTACAACAAACCCACCTAAATACAGGGTTACTAATTGTTGAAATACAAGCAATTTTGGCAAGGAATAAAGCCAACAAGATGGTTGAATAAATTCGACCTTACACAGTGAAAGTTCAATAAGTGTATACAACACCTTGAACGTTTAGACCTCCAATTTACAAATTACCAATTCAAACTTAATATCAAACAATTAATATGCGGAAAATGAACGTAAGCTTAATACAGAATTGATAAACAATCTAAACCAAATAAATTCACATCCACATCAGAAATTAAATGGAAAATATTAAGGGAAGAGAGATGTAAATACAAGAAAATCACTCGATGTGTTATCGAAGAGGAAACTAAAACTCTAGGCGTAAAACCTCTCTACTGCCCTCCAAGCAGTAAACAATCCACTAAAGAATATAGTTGGGATACATGAACAGCAGAAGACCCTCCAAGCCTAATCTACCCAATGTACCTAAGCCCTCCAAGCTCCTACTCCAACGAGGTTATGTCGAACCTATTTCTTCTTTAGTTTGCCAGATTCTGCTACTTGACCATAGCATCTACCAATATGAAATTGGTCCCTTCTTAACTGCTTCCTAAACACCAAATGGCTTCCTCACAAATATGGGTATGGTGAGAAAATGTTTTGGTAATGTACCTTTTAAAGATTTGACAATGGAGAGGAAAAGAGTAGAGGAATTTGAAGAGTCTCTATGTGAAGATTGTGAATGAATCAATCTTATTTTTCTCTAGGGTTTCTCTCTCAAAATTCTCTCTGGAAGCTCTCTCAATATCATGAGTATAAGGGTATATATATATATAGTAGGTTAAGAAGGAATGTGAAAAGTCAGTTTTTCCCAAATAGGGTGTTCTGGCGACTTGACCTCGCGATTGGGTTGAGTCGCGAGTTCAAGCCGCGAGCTAACGGCCTGGCCAGCCTGTGACTTTTGTCCTATAGTGCAATAGCTAGCGCAACTCTTCAGCTTCTGGCATGCTTGACATGTGTGCACCTTTTTGGCGGCTTTCAAGCCACGAGCCACTCGCGAGTCCCTGCTTCTTTGCACAATTTTGAGCATTTCTTCACGCTCACTCACACACTATCCATTGGCTATTCTGTGACAAAACCCTAAAACAAACTCTAGACTTAACATGTGAGTTGGGAACAGTTGAACAAAACTCACTCTCACCTAACTTTAGAATCTATGTAGCTCTTGAATCATATGACCAAGTATCTCCTGAAACACAACAACACAATATGATCATTGTATGTAGAAAAAACTTGTAATGCATATGAGGCAAGTAAAATGTGATCAAGAAAAGTGGAATAAAGTAATAAACCATGGCTTGACCATACAAGCAATCATTATAAAATAGTGACCACAATGCTCATTCACACTTGGAATGAACATCTGGACATACAAGCTAATAAGCTCAATGCAAATCACTTGCATGTCCAACACTCAACCAATGCACAATACATGAAGTATATGCATCTAGGAACAAGATCCCACTAGGGCACAAGAGTGATGTACTTAAAGAAAATGCAAATACATTAAACAACAAGTACTACGCTACAAAGCAAAGGTACAAAACCCAAAGTAGATAAAGACTGAAAATAAACTTATAATCATTAAACCATAATCACATAAACCAACCATGAGTAAAAAAAAGAAAAAACCAAAGTGTTTAACAACATATGTAGCAAACCCATAATTAAAATATTGTTCAAAACACAACACTACAAACTATAGAACATAAACACAAAGTAAATTGCTTAAGATAAGTTTTTTTTTTTTTTTTTTGGCATGCTCCCCCTCAAACAAACACTCCCCCTCAAGAGCTACCCTTCACAGCTGAACTACTTTCTCCGGTGTATCCTAATCCGATTTTGTCGGAGAAGGGTTTTTGATGAGAGAGGACATCATCAAGCTTCTTTGTGGATACTCGCTCTACCTTGGCATTTGCTTGAACCACCTCAAGCTCAAGGAATTTCACCTTGGTGTAAGCTTTGGTTAGCTCACCATTTAGCGCTCAATCTCACACTTGGCCTGCTTGTATCTCACTAGGAGACTTCGATAGTCCTCCTCTGCTTTCTTCATCTTTTTCACAGCCGCCTTGGCCACCCTTGCATACTCTCCCGACTTTTCAAGGAGTGAGTTGTAATTCTCTTGAAGACCGGCTGTATCTTCATCTTCTTCAGCATCCGATTCTTCTACAATTCCCATAGATTCCTCATCACTATGCTCCCCAAGTTCTTGCACAAGCAAATTCAAGTCTTTTGAAGACTCAACATGAGCAATAGTCATAAATGCTGAGAAATTTCCTTCTTCATCATAGCGATCCTCCGAATCAGAGGTGGAGGAATCTGAGTCACTGAGAGTGGTGGCATACGCCTTGCCCTTCGATCTTAAGTTATTAGGACATTCCTTTTTGAAATGGCCATGTCCATTACATTCAAAACAAGTGACTCCTTGATTAGATTGGGACTCCTTCCCGTCTCTCCTTTTGAAGTCCTTCTTCTCCTTTCTAGAACTCATGAATTTTCCTTTATCACCAAATTTCCAACTATTCTTGAACTTTAGAAATTTGCAGAAATTCTTTGCAAGGTAGGCAACATCCTTTTCGACTACATCCTCATCCGATGAGTCGTGAGCTTCTACCCTTTCATTTATCGTCTTAAGACCAAGTGATTTGCTCTTTCTTTGGTTTGGCAATGAAAGCTCATATGTTTGGAGAGAACCAATCAACTCTTGGACTTTGATTTCATCAAGGTCCTTGCTCTCCTCAATTGCAGTCACCTTTGCACGGAAGCTCTCCGACAATGAATGAATGTTCGCGAAAAATAATTTGCAAGCGCACAGAATCGTAACAAGTAGTAAAGAGTTTTTAGAAAACAAATGTCGAACCCATAGGGATTAACTATGTTATTGAATACCGAAATTCACTAAATTAATTACTATTTGGAAAATCGAAAATAAATGGAATGTTCTACTATCTGAATTAAATTAAACTATTTAATAAAAATAAATCTACGAAAAAAAAATTAACAAAGCGTAAAAATCTAACAATGTAAAAATATAATAAGAATGGATCTAGAGCAGTTGATTTCACCTAACAAATCCCACACAATTTATTCTTCCTAATTATTAAATTCTAATAATCTCCCATTGATGATTAAAAATTCCTTAAGTATTCAATATCTTCTCAAGAATAATATCAAAAATATCTTCAAATAACAATTCCATATCTCAATGTGAATTTAATTAATTGGAGACTCATTACGTACTCTGAATTTTTTGAAAAATCACACTAATCGCGGTAAAGCATCTCTACTTTTGCTCAACTAATGGTGTTTAATTCTAGAACTAAAATAACAAACCACCTCTTGGTCTCATTGTCATTCAATTGATCAATCAATAATTCGTAAAAAGAAATATTAAGCATTAAGAATAAGAATTAAACACTCAATCATGGAAATATTAAAAATAAAATAACTCAGAATATAAATTGTGTGTTCATTGCTAGACTACATCAACACTCTAGAAAATAAAATTTAGTTCATAATCAAATTGAAAAGAAAACAAATAAAACTTATGTGTTTCATGGGAATTGGTTGATCAACATGAAGCGGCGCCCCTTTGTCCTCAGAAAGACTCCAAAGAAAATTCTTCAAATGCGGCACCTGCAGCCCTAGCACTGGCCTCCCTGAATTTTTCCCTAAAGAGCCTTTAAATAGGTCAAGGAATCCTATTACAAGTTGAATTCCCGTTTGGAGAAAATCCCATATTTTTATGCTTCACTTAACCGACTATTTTGGCCCATTTAACTTCAGAATTCAGGCTTTTGGTAAACTACAAAGTTGTAACCCTTTAAATTAACTTTCCAGCCCAACTTGAATCATCTCAATTGGACATCTGAGCCCAAAGTTATGCTGAAAATACTAACTGATGTGCAGGCTGGAATCCTAATCCGAATTGGACTTGAATTTAATTGGGATGGTCTTCTCTTGAATTCATGCCTAGCTGGATGTAAGTTGACTTGATTCAATTGGCCTAGCCCCACTTTGCATGTAAAGCCCTTGTAGATTAATCTAAAATCTTCTCATTCCTTCAAAGCACAAATGAATAGATAAATATAAATAAAAATCAAATCAAATCAAAAGAAATAAAGGAAAACTAACAATTTTAATAAATAAGAGGATAATAAATGCACTAAGCCATTTGTACGAAGGTATGAGGCCAATCCCACATGTGATATGCGCTCAAACATATACGATCAAGTTTTTTGAATTTTCCACTTTTTATGTGTTATTTTGGATTTTTTACATGCACAAAACAAAAGCATAAAAAGTAATATCAAATGCAAAACACAACAAAAACAATGCATATAAAGAGATGCATGATGCACAAATGCATGACAATGAAGCATCTAATACATGAAGGGTCTTACAAAGATCGAAAGAATTAGATCAAGGACCAAAAGAGCAAAAGCTCAACCATAGGAACCCTTCCTCACCTAAACGGAATGATTGTTTGGAATGAGTGTCTCATGAGAAGTGAGATGAGAGTTGGAAGAATGATAACTGGAGATGCACATAGACAAGGAGGTAAGAACATCAAAAACTTTCTTCAACAACTTACCATTTTCCCCCAAAACCAGTTTTGCTTTCATAGCACAACTTCCAAAAAGCTCAAGTTTCTCTTTTCTTTTGATTCTTTTAAGAGCTTGAAACTTAGAGCAATGAGGTCTAAGATGACCAAGGGCACCACAATGGTGACAAACAACCGGTTTAGGTCCACTAGGCTTTTTAGGGAGAGATCTAGCACCATGGTTTTGTTCTTTCTTCAACATGGGGCATTGAGGTCTTATGTAACCGATCACACCGCAATGATGGCAATTAGGAACAAACTTAGATCCACTCAATTCCCTAGGATGGGACCTAAACAGAGGCTTAGGCTTAAGAGCCTTTCACTCCACTTTTTGTTTTCTTTTGTGTGGAGGAATGTACACCGATTTGTCCATTGAGGTAGAACACACAATAGGTATAAAATCGGGTACCACAACATGATTGCAACAAATATTTTCATCCTTTTTAACAGTATGTTCAGCAATCAAACACTTGGCATGCATCTTAAGAGATTCATTTTCACATTTTAGCTCATCAACAAGTTTGTTAGAAAAAACAAGTTTAGCATTCAAGTCCATATTCAAACATTCAAACTCTTTCAGCTTTTCAAGAGAATTTTCAGCAAGATTCTTATATTTCTCAATCAATTTGTTGGATTCATTGAGCTTAGCAATCAAATCGTCATTTTCACAAAATAATTTGCTCAAATTCTTTTGAAACTTCTTAGCATTTTTCTTCAAGAGTTTGGTGTTAGGAATATGAACAACACCCAAAAATTCATGTAACATAGCATCACAATCATGAGGATTATCACTCACAGAGGCATTTTCACAAACACGTGGCATGTTACATTCATCATCAACCAAAACATGCATAGAGACATACAAAGCACTATCCATGGCAAATAACACAAGAGGTCAAGGATCACACTTAGGTAATGAAACCAAAATAAGTATACCTACTTTGATACCAATTGAATGTTCAAATAGTGTGTAAAACACCTATGAACGTTTAGACACCCAAACTAAAAATTACCAACACAAGCTTATAAACAAACAATATATGTGCGGAATATGAAATATAAGCTATAACCAAATTGGTAACACACTCTAAACCATAATTAATCACAAACAAAGTAGTAATTAAAAGGTAAAGAGAAAGGAAAGAAGGATGCAAACACAAAGATAACACGGCGATATGTTATCGAAGAGGAAACCGAAGTACTCGGCAAAAAACCTCTCCGTCGCCCTCCAAGCGGTCAATAATCCACTAGAGAATGAAGTTGGGATACATGAATAGCAGAAGACCCTCTAAGTCTAATCTACCTAGTGCACCTAAGCCCTCCAAGCTTCTTGCTCCAACAAGGTTACGCCGAACCTTGTCTTTTCTAGCTTACCAGATCCCGCAATCGTCCATTGCATCAACCAAAATGAATTGTTCCCTTTTAAACTGCTTCCCAAGCACCAAAAAACCTCCTTACTGATATGGGTATGATGAAATAAGGATTTGGCTAAATGTACCTCTCAAGGATATGTCAATGGAGAGGGTGAAAGTAGAGGAATTTGGAGATTCAAAGGACGAAGATTGTGGATGAGTCAATCTTTTTTTTTTCTCTAGGGTTTCTCTCTCAAAATTCTCTCTGGAAGTTTTCTACATTTCATGGGTATAATGGTATTTATAGTAGGGTGTATGAGAAATGCGAAGAGTCAGTTACAACCAAACAGGGCATTTTGGTGACTCGACCTCGCAACTAGAACGAGTATCGAGTTTGAGTCGCGAGCTAACTACCTGGTCAGACTGGAAGTTTTGTCTTGTAGTTTAATAGCTGGCGTGACCCTTCAGCCCCCCTGCATACTTCGCACGTGTGCCATTCTGACGACTTACCAGTAGCGAGCCAGTCGCGAGGCTCTTCTTGAGTGCACACTTCTTAAGCTTTCTTCACACTCTTCCACACACTACCCTTACATAATTCCCACCTAAATATAGGATATCTAATTACTAAATTATAAGAAAATTTGGCGCGAAATAAAGCCAACACATGATTGAATAAATTTAACCTTACAGACCTTACCCGCGAGACATTCGCAAAAACCAGCTGTCACCATCCTATCTTGACTCTTTGCATTCTAGTCATGTGCTGGGCACATGCTTCACTTCATAGGAAGGCTTCTAGTGAGCTACCCGCGAAAAATTCTTGCTCTTCACTTTGCCATGAGTCTTCACACTCTCTCTCACACACAACTCTTACAAAGAAATCCCACATAAAATACAGGGTACATAAGATTGAACAAAATTACAATCAAATTTGGCAAGGAATTAAAGCCAACACAAAATAGTTATAAATAACAACTTTACAATCTCTTAGGTAATTTTTAACTCTTTTCATTGATTGTGATCTTTAAATTATGTTTTTGGGGGGTTTTATGTTCATAGTTGGGATTTTCTCAAATGGGAGTTGGAAAACTTAATTTTTCTCAATATTTTTTATTGGGTTTTGTTTTAAATGATGATTTGCTTTGGATGTTGGCCTCTTGTGACAAAAATAACATGTATTTAGGCAAGATTTTCATATGTTCATGCATTGTTTAACATACATGTTTAGTATATGCACTCTAAGTGTTTGATAAAATGCTCAAATGACATTTTCTCGTTGTTTTGGACTCCGATAAGTATCAAACTTTGGGGATTACCATGATTATACATGTTTATCATATTTTGATTATTGGTTGTGTGTTTTACACATTTTGCCCCGTGAGTGCTTGCTCATGCATTGGTCATACATCTCACATGCACACTAGATGCACCTTTGCTGGGCACACTCTAACACTTGACATGTTTTGTATTCGCTCATGCTAGTTAAGTCTCTTTAGATCTTTTAGCACATATAACATGTTATTGTGTCCTTGTTATGCTATTGGTCTACACCTTGTTCCATCATCCTTAGCATGTCATGTTTACTTTATGCTTTGTAGCATTGTGTTTTTAAGACGTTTATTCTTTTTTAGCTTCATTTTCTCATTCATCTTGCACCCCTCATGCATCATCTTTTACCCTTGTTCATATCTTCTTTTCATTCCCTCCTTCTAATTGATTCATTTGTCTATTCATAACAAAAAGGGGGAGAGTATACCAGAGAGTATACCGGTGTGTTTAGTCATTTCTATATGACTCATGTGCACTTTCTTAGGGGGAGAAATTCTACCTCGTGCACATTCATAGGGGGAGAGTGTCATAGGGGAAATGCATATATCAAGAGGGAGAAGACATTTCTTTTTTGAGCAAACCTTGTTTTGTCTTGTTTTACCTTATGCTTGTTTTCTCGTTGTTTATGGTGCCTTGAATTATGTTTAGTAACTTTTCTTTGTTGCTCTCATCGCATCATGTTTATGCGTCGGACATGCATTTATCCTTATGCTATTGTGCTTTATTGATTGCATGTTCGAGTGATCATTTGCTTTGCTATATGATCATTGTGGTTATTTCTATATGACTGTTTTGGTGTATGATCAAGTTGCTCACATGTTTCACATTATGTTTACTTGATCGCATTTTACTTGTTACATTATACTTGTCCTTTTTATCACTTGATTTACCTTGAAGGTTTAATGTGTTTTGTGCAAGTTTTTCAGGTTTTAGGTATTATGTTCCAAGTTCATCACACCTTCTAGATTTAGGTGTGGAGTGAGTATTGCCATTGATCCCAAACTCATGTTTAAGTCTAGAGTCTGTTATAGGGTGTTTTGTGACGGAATAGCCAAAGGGGGAGATTATTAAGTTATGATTTTTCTCATAACATTAGTGTTGGCTTATTCCATGACAAAAAGTGTTGTAATTGCTTTAATTTTGGTTTAGTATTAAGTTGGTGAAGACTCAAGCTTAATTGAAAATCAAGTGGATTTCGCGAGAAGCTCATGAGAAGCTTACCTGCGAAGTAGCCATGTGAGAAGCACATGATTGGAAGCTGAAGAGTCGTGTCAGACTGTCAGTTTTGCAAGTATCTCGCAGGTAAGGCCTTCCCGCGAGGTACATGCGAAACATTCTGCCTAGAGGATTTTTAAGTGTGAATTTCTTACCCTTCACCCATACTATATACATACTCTTATTACCCACAGAAATTGATAAGGAGGCCATTCAAAGAGAAAAACCCTAGATAGGTTTTTTACAACACACACACCCATCTTTTAGAGAGAGATACTCATCCTTAGTGAGAAATCAGTCTAGCCTCTTCTCCTTCCCTCTCCCCATGGTCATACCTTGAGCGGAGATTTGTACCCAAACACAACTCACACCTTTTCAGAGTGTAGAGAGTGATTTGGAGCTTGGGAAGCTTTAGGGATTTGCCAAAAGAAGCCAGTGATGCTTGATAGATGCAATCGGGTGTATTGTGGGATCTGGAGAGCTAAAAAAGACAAGGCTTGGCGAAGTCAGTTGGTAGCAGGAGCTTGGAGAACTCAAGTACATTGGATAGTGAATGTTCAAATAGTGTGTAAAACACCTTGAACGTTTAGACCCCTAAATTATAAATTACCAATTCAAGCTTATTATCAAACAATGTATGTGTGGAATATGAAAATAAGCTAAACCAGAATTGATAAAACAATCTAAACTAAATAAAATCACAACAACAACATAAATTAAATGGCAAAGATTAAGGGAAGAGAGATGCAAATACAAAGACAACATAGTGATGTGTTATCGAAGAGGAAACCGAAGTCTTCAGCATAAAACCTCTCTGCCGCCCTCCAAGCAGTCAATAATCCACCAAAGAATGAAGTTGGGATACATGAACAGTAGAAGGCCCTCCGAGCCTATTCTACCCAGTGTAACTAAGCCCTCCAAGCTTCTTACTCCAACTAGGTTATGCCGAACTTTTGTCTTCTCTAGCTTACCGGATCCCGCTATAATCCATAGCATCAACCAATATCAATTGGTCCCTTCCTAACTGCTTCCTAAGCACCAAATAACATTCTCACAAATATGGGTATGGTGAGAAAATGATTTGGATAAATGTACCTCTCAAGGATGTAACAATGGAAAAGGTGAGAGTAGGGGAATTTGGAAATCAAGGGATGAAGATTTGTGGATGAGTCAATCTTGTTTTTCACTAGGGTTTCTCTCTCAAAATTCTTTCTGGAAGCTCTTTACAATACGTGGGTATAAGGGGTATTTATACTGGTGTGTGTTTGGAATGCAAAAGGTCAGTTTTTCCCAAACAGAGTGGTCTGGTGACTTGACCTCGCGACTTGACTGAGTTGTGAGTTTGAGTCACGAGCTAACTACCTGACTAGACTAAAATTTTTGTCCTGTAGTGCTCCAGCTGGCATGACTCTTTAGCTCCTCTGCATGCTTCACACGTGTGCCAACTTTAGCGACTTGCCAGCCACGAGCCAGTCGCGAGATCCAGTCTCAAGGTCCTGCTGAGTGCACACTCTTGAGCTTTTTCTTCACACTTTCTCACACACTACCCTTACATGATTCTCACCTAAATACAGGGTTTTGAATTACAAGAAAATTTGGTATGGAATAAAGCCAACAAGATGGTTGATTAAATTCAACCTTATAGGTAGACTAGACTTGGAGGGTCTTTTGTTATTCATGCATTCCAACTTTATTCTCTAATGGATCAATGACGGCTTAGAGGGTGGCGAAGATGTTTTTCGCTGATATCTTTGATTTCCTCTTCGATAACACATCTCGGTGTTATCTTGTGTTTGCATCCTTCTTCCCTTACTCTTGTGCTTTACTTTTATTGCCTGATGTTCATGTTTATGCATTAGAGTAGTATCGGTTCATTGCACACATTTACTCTTGTTTCCGCACTTCGATTAAGTAAGAGTAAAAGCAATCTAGCCGTAATTTTAAATTTGGGGGGTCTAAACAACTCTTGTGTTTTCACACAAATTCAAACTTTCAGAAAGATTATAGACCAAATTAAAATATGGTATAAAGGATATGGACCAAAATATGTAGTTAACCTAAAAAAATTGGGTTAGGGGGTGGGGGGCTGGCCCATTGCCCCCTAATGCCCATGAGTGGCTCCGTCCTTGCATACATGTAATTTTAGAGAGCAAAATGTTCAACCAATCACAAAATAACATGTCACACCACTAAGTCCATGTAACATGTTTGAAATGGCCAATGGCAAAGTACCGCATGCTACTTAGTGGGTTTTGTCATGCTTATCCAAAGACAAATTTTCCAAGTGTCACTAAAATGGAATATATAAAGAGTGTCCACAAGCCAATCATGCATCAACATGTGTTGATACTTTAGTTGAAGGTGACACAAGAAGTGTAATTAAATATTGTCATATGTTACTTAAAAATAAGACATTTCACAAATCAAACAATGTCATGCATCCCTTAGAGAACATGACCTAAATTCCCTCCATTCAAATTATGACATGTTTAACAAATTAAAATCAACCATGTGTCGTTAAACCTCCTCAAGACTTCTATAAGTAGAGGTTCTCATCGGTCTCATAAGGAACTCTTAGAAGTTTTGAAGCTCTGCTAGAATTAACTCAATTAAGCTCTAAAGCTTCCAAAAATTTCAAGAACTTCAACCATCAAAGATATGTTGAATTCAAGCTCCAATGAACATCTACATTAAGGGTATGGCAAAAAACAAACCACGTCATAGTATAATTTATTTCCCTCTTTTCCACATCCTTCAAAAATCTCTTTAGGCGTTTTTCAAAAGAAAATCTCTTTAGGGAAATCCACCGCCCATACACCACCATCGCCATCAGTACCATTCCATCAGTGCCGTCGGAAATTATGCTGGAGATACTACCGTAATAAGAGAAGCGTCAGCGATCCAACACATGTAAAATTAAACCAAAAGTCAAAACTAATAGTAAATCAATGAAATCTGAAATTACATAAAAGGAATAGATCTAATAAAGAGTCAAACACAAAGAAACTGAACCAAAAAAAAGAAAAGAAAAAAAAGAAAAGAGGAACAGATCTAACTAAAAAACAAAAAAAGAATCAGATCTAGTTGACTATATCACCGCTTAAAATTGCAGCTGTATAACCAAAATATGAATCAGATTAATAACACGAGACTTAAAAGTGCTACACATATAACATTTGTTACAACAAATTATAGGTAGTAAGTTGTTGTTGATTCTAGCTAGTTTCATAATTTCTTCTTTTCTTCTTTAAAAAAAAAATTTGAATCAACAACTTAAATTATTTTTTTGCCTTCTCATAACAACTAATAACAACATATCACTTGACATTTGTTTTAAAAATATTGTGAAAAATGTTGTGGACATAGTATTTCTCTTAAAACAATGACTCTACCTTCAGTATTAGTAGTGCATTTCAATGAAACTTGAGTGGGTAAGTAGGGATATGTAGAAACCAAGTAAACAAATAGATCTAACAAAAATCCATAACATGCAAATTTAAAAAGTTGCCAACTTTTAAAACCATGGAAAAGATAATAATTATTGGATAAATTTTGACAAATCTATCATTGGATTATATTTTTTTATTATATCTTTCATACTTGTAAAATTTCAAAAAAATCAAAGATAAATAGCTATTTCATGATCAATCAAATGATTAAATTTTGAGTTTTTATAGTCTAAAATTATACATTAAAAAATAAGTTTACAGATCGAATAATAAATAGCATCCGATTGTCGTAAAATTTGACATGTATTTTAAGAATTTAAAGAACATACAATTCAACAGTTAGATTTTCAAAATATGCAGCCATGTTAATTTGTTTAGTGAGAGTTGAAGCCATAGGCTACAACTAAGTTTGTATCCAAACCTTGTCTTTAAACTTTGGTCCTCTTAATAATATATTAGATTCTTAAAAACAAAAAGAAAAAGCCCAAATTATTTTTATTTAATTAAAATTTTGAAAGAGATGTAGTTTGCCGCATGGATAATGAGACTATCATGCAATGATTTCAAGATAAGAAAATCTATAAAAATAAATTTTAAGACTTGATGTATTTACGCATTTTTTTTTTGGTAGCCAATATATGAAATTCTCTTTTTATTAGGTTTTGTATAATTTAAGTTTCTTAATAATTATCTCGGAAAAAACTCTTGAGCTGCCTTTGCTGAACCTCCATGAGGACCATGACAAAAGTTAATGGTGGGAATCATGAGTTTTGGGTTATTTTGAGGCTGTTTGGTTTGTCAACTGAAAACATAGTGTTCAGTGTTTAAACACTGAACACTGGTGTCCAAAATTTGAAACAATATGTTTGGTGATAGTGTTTAAAATAGGGTTGTTTGAAAATAGTTGCTCAAAAACCTCTGTTTGAAACATAGTTTTTGAAACATACTCGGACCACATTTTAAACAATGAAATTGCGTTTCTGATGGCACAACGGTAATAAAAATGAAATTCAATTTTCACTGCACCCGAACCCATAAAAATTATCAACTCACCTCCCTTGACAAACCCACCATACCTCCAGCAAGTTCCCATGGCAGACCCATCGTCGGCAACACTTCAGACAGAGTGACCACAAACCCATCTTCCTTTTCTTTGATTTAATTTATTCTTTAGTTTTTTTTTTTTTTTCTCAACAACACACAGAACACCACAAACCAGCAATCACAACCCTCAAAAACACCAATTACAACCTACAAGATCTCAACAACACAAATTGGAACCCACAAATACACAACTCACAGATAGTCACGGCAGAAATTTTGTTTTCAATTCTTCCTCTCCACCGCCAAAATGCTTCTTCCTGGATCGGTCTCACAGAAAATCGGTCACGCGAAGAGACAAATCGGTCTCGCGGCAAATGAAGATTTAAAGAAAGAAAGAAAGAAACGGAAAAGAAATAAAGAAGAAGAAGAAGAAGAAGCAGAGGGAAGAACTACGCCTGAAGATCGGTGAAGGTGCTGATCGGCGGAGAGCTGTGTATATCTCGGGCTGAAGGTGCTGATCGGTGGAGAGCTCCGACGAACGTAAAGCCCAGCCGTGGATCTTCTTTGGCGTCGATGGAGATGAGGACATGCGTGGGTTTGGCTTTTTCGTTTTCTGCTCTGAGGGAAGACTGAGGGAAGATTGAAGAGTGAAGAGAAAGGGATAAATTTGTTTTCTGCTCTGAGGGAAGACTGAAGACTGAAGAGAAAGAAGGGATAAAGACAGAAGAAAAGGAATAAAGAAGGGATAAAAAACGGATTTAAAAATTATTATTTAATACGTTGTCAGCTTTTTTTTAACATTAAAAACATACATACCAAACATATATTTTACATTTTTTTGAATACTGAAAAATATTGTTTAAACTATGATACCAAACACATTTTTTTGTTTTATTAACACTAAAAACACGTTGTTCAACAATACTTTTTAAACCATAATTTTCACATCTTTTTAAACAACAATTTTTGAAAACTATGACCAAACAGGCCCTTTATTGTAGCAGTAAGGAGTTTGAATTTTCGGGGGTTTGCCTATAGCCGCTGCCGAATTAGGAAGTGGTTGTGTGATGGAATTATACTTTGGAATATAACTTAATGGTTGGAAAGTTTGAAGATTGGTGGTATCATCACCATAGCCAAGCTGAAATTCCATGCCCTCTTTCACTCTTTATCACAATTTTTTAGCATATTATGTGTCATTGTGACTTTTGGGCTCCATTTCGTTAGATGATGAAAAAATGGAAGGATAGAAAATAGAGTGAATAGAAAAGTGAGGAGATATAAAATATTTTAATTAGTTTTTCATCGGTGTGTTTGGTTTTGAGGTGGAAAATTGAAGTGATAGAAAACTCTTTTGTTTGTTTGAGAAGAAAAATGAGATAATAAAAAATGTAGTTTGTATAAATTTACTTTCATGCCCCTATTACTTAATATAAAAAACAATTAATTGTAATTATTAAAAAATTATTACTTATTATTTATTATTAATTAAAATTAATAGAATATTGTTTTCCACCATCTGATTCAAAAAATAAACAACCGCACCTAAATTTTTTTTTTTTTTTTTTTTTAAGTCCACAGTTGATTAAAAAATAAAAAACCAAATCCCATTGTTTGTTAAAAAAAAAAAAAACACATTAACAAGATAAGAGAAGCAGAAGACAACAAGGTTACAGTGGAAAGAGGGCGAAAGGTAGTTTTGATCTTTTTCCATCTACCCTCTCCTCCCTCATTTATTTCTCCAATAATCTTTCCATTCCTCTTAAAATCACCCCAACCAACCCTTGGTGTTAATGATCCGTTGCTCGTTTGTTAACCTGATAGGCCCAAAAAAAAAAAATAATAATAATAATGAAATAAAAGTTCTAAAAGAAATAAAGAAAGAAAAAGAAGACGAAGAAGTATTTTTGATAATTATTTTTCTGAATAAATTTTTTTATTTTTCATTTTTGAAAAAAAAAAATTCAACTTACTAAACATGTTTCTGATTTTAAAAAACAAGAATACTTTTTTTTTTTTTTTCCTTTTCTTTCTTAAAAACAACTGCTAATTTTCCATGTGAACCACTCAAAAAGTCAACGTAAAGCAGAATTACGTAAAAGTTAAAACTGCATCAATTTCCTATACAAGCATGCTTCCAAGTCTTGCCTTACATGACTATTAAAAAAAATAAAAAATTCTTGCACTAAAGGGGTCAATTGCAATAATTTCCAATGCACCAATTCCTCTAGAAACCTCTTACCCATAGTTATTAAACTCGTCTCGAAAGTTGACCCGATTTATGAGCACTAAGTTGCCAGTTCAACCAGTGGATCATTGCTTGAACCACTATTTCAAATAAAAGTTTATATATATCGGACTGTGAGTTGTGTCATTCCACCTCAAAACTAATTGGTGATGAGAAAGACATATTCAAATCTTTTATAACATTCGACATCATACCACGCAGACCTGTTTTTAGAGTGGTTGTAGGGAGTCAAATTGCAGTCCCTTCAACAATCCCTCCCTCACAATGACACTCTCGTGACTTGAACCCATGACATTGGCTCTAATACCATTTGTCAAACCATGGACTATGTCATTCCACCTCAAAACTAATTAGAAATGAGGAAGACACACTTAAATTTTTTATGACGTTCGACATCACACCACACAAGCCTTTTTTTAAAGTGGTTGTAAGGAATCAAATTGTGGTCCCCCAACAATATATATATATTTGAAAAATCATAGCATAAATATGTAAGTTAAAAACAAAATAAAAATAAAAATGCCTAAATTTAAATTAGCCATTATAATTCAAAATCAATGTTTAACAATAATATAGTAGTTTTTGGTAGGATGAGAGTTTTGGAGGTAGGTAGACAAACAAAGAAGCGTCTTTTTTTTTTTTTTTTTTTTTTTTTTTTTAATTCTTCAGGTTTTTCTCATCTTTAAATTATCATATAATAACACGCTAAACAATAATTTTTTTTTTTAAAAAAAAAAAGGCAATAAATAAACCTATAAGATGTAATTTTACAAATTTCACAAACCCAGCTAGGTGGAAAAAAAAAAAAAAAAAAAACATTCAAGTTATAAAGGTATCCATAAGCCCGGCGAAGTTTGACTAGATCTTATGTATAAACAGTCTATTTAAACACCTGTACCAATTTAGTTGCCAAGTCACTGAAATTTTGGTACGACTTATCAAGCTAGTCTGGGTTTAATATCTATGCTCTTACCAAATATCCCCACTCAAAGCTTTTCTCAATGTCTAGGAGGAATCATTGTTATGTTTGAAGAAACATAAAAGTCTTTTGTTGAGAAATGCTTCAAATTTTGACTTAATGTTTTGTACAAATAATTTGAAAAAAAAAAAAAAAAAATCCAATCTTGAAGTAGGCAATTTGGCTGGAAATTTATATATATATATATATATATTTTTTTTTTTTTTAATAGGTAAAATTGAGAGAATACTCAATTAGATTTCAAATTGGAATTCAATTAGAGTTAAATTTTGCATCACGTGTTCCATCTAATCTGAGTTTTAAAATTTTTGTGCCAAGTGAGTTAATTCAATGTAAAAGTTGGAATTCTATTAGAATTAAATTTTGCACTACATGTCCCATCTAATCTAAGTTTATAATTTTTTTTGCTAAATGACTTAATTTTTTTTAAGGAAAAAAAAAAAAAGGAGTTCAATATAAATAAACTATTAAAAAACATAATCATATATCTAACTCTATATATAAGACTAGAGAAAGAGAGAGTCTGAATGATTTTATATTTATGAGCCTTTTTTTGTATAACTAAAAACAATTTAAATTTATAAGTCATTTATGTAATATATCACGAATATGTACAGTCCATTACTAACTAGTATGTGTGTGTGTGTGTGTGTGTTGCTTTTTTAAAAAAATATAGAGGAAATTCAATTAGAATTAAAATTGGATTTTGCTTTTGTTAGCTTTCCATACAAATTAAATTGTTTAGATTTTTGCTTTTATTTTTTTCTCTAAGCTAATGAACATATTTTTTCACTACAACAAAAGTGGGCTATTGTGACGAAATCTAGTGAGGATAAACAATTTCGTCACTGAATGTAGCACAATTGTGTTTTTTTATTTAATGGTGGTGGTGGGTTTTTTGTTTATGGTGGTGGTTGGGTTTTTTGTTTAATGGTGGTGTCTGGATTTTTTGTTCATTGTGTGGATGAGTGGTTTTATATTTATGATGTTGGCTGGGTTTTTTGTTTAATGTTGGTGGTGGGTTTTTTGTTTATTGTGATGGCTAGGCTTTTAGTTTATGGTAGTGATTGGGTTTTTGTGTTAATAGTGATGGCTGTTTTTTTATTTTTTATTTATTTTTATTTTTATTTTTATTTTTATTTTTTTAATGGTGGTGGTGGTTTTTTTTGTTTTTTGTGATGACTAGGTTTTTTGTTTATGGTAGTGGCTGGGTTTTTGTGTTAATGGTGGTGGCTATAGTTTTTGTTTAATGGTAGTGGTGGGTTTTTGTTGGTGGTGGTGGCTAGGTTTTTTGTTTAATGGCGGTGGCTGGGTTTTGTGTAAATGGTGGTGGTGGGTTTTTTGTTTATGGTGGTGGCTAGGTTTTTTGTTTAATGGTGGTGGTTGGGTTTTGTGTAAATGGTGGTGGCTGGATTTTTTGTTCATTGTGGTGGTTGGGTTTTTGTGTTTATGATGGTGGTTGGGTTTTTGGGTTTATGATGGTGGCTGGGTTTTTGTTTTAGATTTCACTCTATTTGTTTTGTTTGAAGTTGAGATTTTTCTGCATTCTTTATGATTTCTTCATGATTTGTAATACGAGTTTGGTTTTTATTTGATGAGAATGTTATGGGTCTTCTTTCTTTGATAGTTTGGCTTTATATGATGTTGCATTATGATTATTTTGTCTAGTTTGTTATTGGGTTTTCTGTGGACATATTTTGCATTGTCTTACTAATAATTATGCCTCTTTTTTGCTATTGTACATCTTATCAAGGATATAGGTTTGTAGTCTAGATTGTTATTGATGTGTTTTCCTTTATACTTGTGCAGATATGGGATTGGTGGCAAAAAGACAGTCTTTGTGGTACTACTTGAACTCAAATAATTTTCTCTAAAGTTTGGAAGGCATCATTTGTATATAAATGGTTGTAATTATTTTGTGAACATCATTATTGCATTTTTGGATTGTATGGATGTGGTTGGAAATGAACAAGTTATTGTAATAGCAAGTAAATGTAAAGAATATTAATAAAAATATAAAATCGGTGACAATAATTTTTGTCACTAATAAATAAGGTGACGGAGCTTAGGTGACGAATGTTGTTTCATCACCATATGTATTCGTGATGAAATAAGGACATATTGTGATGAAATGTTTTTGTCACTATAGCCCACTTTTGTTGTAGTTTATACTGTTGCTATTCAGATATTTTGTATGCGAAGATATTGAACATAACAAATTGTAATTAAGCTAAACGATTCCATGCACCTATCCCCATTTAATTTAAGAGATACTATTTGACCAATTTATTATTTTATTTTGCATTATATTTAGTAGAATTTCATAGACAATGATTGTAAATTGATATTGTATATGCCGTATCCTATAGTGATTTTCAGAATTATTTATGTAATAACAATGTAATGAGAAATTTAGCATAACCAATATCATGAAAATTGCAAGGAAAAACTATTTTAGTACCTCTAAATGTCTTGGTTGAACTATGTTCAATATGTTTAATAAATCAAACTAACATTAATAGCACCACTATAATTAATCATTCTTGTGCGTAAGCACGTGTTACATACAAATTTAGAATAATTACAAATGCACAAATTTCTTGAGTCTTTACCTCTTTAACAAATGTCCCACATTCAAACATCTTCTCTAATTTTTTTTTTTTTTTTTGGGGTGATTGCTAGCTATATATCTCGTTGATTTGATTGGTCATTAAAATAATTGCAAATGCACCGAAAAACTTCTCTAAAATCTTACAACCCATTTGGTATATTCTTTTATGACTTAATTTTTGTGCCATAGTTTTTGTCATAATTACGATAAGGCAAAATGTGAGCAATTGTCTGTTACTTTCACATAGTCCCATCACTTTTACATAAATTCATTATTTTTTCTCTATTCACAATTTAACACTGATAGGCCAAAAACGAATTGACTCCTTGTGACAAATTAATCGATTAATTACCCAAGTTTATTAATTAATCAAATTAACATGCAAAGTGCGTGGTAGCACAAAAAAATCACCAAATAACTAAATGCAGCAGAAATTAAATTTGACATGGGTGATTTGTTTACAAATGGGGAAAACCTAACAGCAAAAACCCTATCGGGTGATTTTCAGGTCACCACTCTCGAAATTCCACTATTATCACAACAAGCGGTTACAAGTAAAAGAATCCCAATACCTTATACCAACTTACAGTTGAACTCTTACCCCAATACCCAATTGGACTTGTTCTGTAGTGACAATTTCCCTTTTCGATGCACGACTCCCAAGTATGTGACTAACCAATGCACGGATCCCAGTACGCGACTTCAATCACCAACTAGAGAAGATTGTTGGCTGCAAAGTTCTTCAGTTCATCCCAATGATGAATATCAAGAAGATGCTTAGTCACAAAACCCTATGGTGCACATACACAGCAACTTCTTCACAAGAATGATGAACTAGGGCAAAACTTTGTTTCCGGTTACAAATTTCTTAAACAAACTTTGCTCAACACTTGTGCAACTTGTGTACGCTTTGACGGCCTTTAAAATAATCCTTTTATATGTCTAGGGTTAGAAGAAAAGAAGGCTCAAACACATAATCACAGATTAGAGTCAAAACAGAACTGGAATTCTGTTTTTCATAAAACTCGATAGATAGTTGTCTGTTGAGATGTTGTCGAGCAACTGTTGAGCCACAAGGCTGGAACAGCTTCTTAAGCTCGATGGATAGCTAGCTGTCGAGTTTTAATAAATAGCACTTCTTCAGCTTGAATCTTGGACAAACTTGCATGTCTTCAACACTTGATCTTGAAACACAGTTTCTTGAAGTATTAAACACATCCTAGATCTACCCAAATACAAGTAAAGTGCATTTTGTTAAAGGATAAGCCAATTACATAAAATAGTGACATATGTTCCTAACAAGTGAATCACATATGTCCTAACAATCTCCCCCTTTGGCAATCTATGACAAAACCACAATAAACAAATGAACATATGAGAAAAGTCATAAATCACTCAACTTATATTCACTTATTGAATACAATAAAATCTATCCCAATACAAACTCTTGAAAAACTTTGCGAGAAAAGAGTTTATGGCAAGTAGATTTTGACAACCTATATTTCTGAAACATTTTAAACAAAACTCATCAAGGCATTTTTGTGTGAAACAGAAATAATAAATTGCATACACGTAATAAGAAGCATGTGCATAAAGAGAGAAAAGAAACAACATATGTAAAGATAGGTGAAAGAAACATACATCAACATATATAAAGAAGATAAGTACAATGTATGTCAAAAATGGTCACAAGACCCATGTACAAGAACAAATGTATCTAAAATAGAGAAAAGAAAAAGATACATGTAATCCTCACTACATCCCTCAGATATCAACACTCCCCCTAACAAAACGTCCTACACTAAACTACTCCCCCTTTTTGTCACGAGTGACAAAGGGTAAGAGTGTCAAGTGGACATCTCATCGGTAAAGCCAGCATCTCCATCATCATTATCTGAAGCATCATCGTCATCACCATCATCATCATCCTCATCATCCTCAGAATCAGAAGCCATTGGAGGATGTGGTGGAGGAGAAGCCTCAGGAGCATAAGCACCCATGGTCGCCTGTTGCCGTGCAATACGACCGACACGACTGTTCACCTGATACAACTCTGTAGAGAGTGTATCAAGGCGAGCATCCATGCGCTGTAGCTGCGTCATGATGTCTCCTAGAGCCATTGGAGCAGATGTGGATGGAGCAGAATGAGACGGAGCAGAACAGGAGGGAGGAGCTGCTGAATCCGATTGCCGAGACCGAAACTGCGCCTCGCTACGTTTAATGGTAGCGTAGTCTATGGCACACATGACAGAAAAATGGTCGGAAGAGGGAAAAGGAACAAAAAAAATGGCATAGAATCCGCGTGATAGCCGAAGAGAAAATGAGTTTTTCACGGGTAGTCGTATCCCTATAGACATCTAAGATAGAAAGAATGAAGTGTGAAGGAAAATCTATAGTGAGGTGCTCTAATAAAGAAAGCAAAAATCGAGCACGAAATTCTGTGATAGAGTTATAGTGAGAGAGTGGGTGCAAAACAAAAATCATCACTATGTTCATGAATCTAGGACCTTTAGCAAAAGGCCTACATGGTGTGAGCTGATGATCACCCCCAATCTGCGGGATGCTCACAAAAAGTAGAAATCATCTCATCTTTGGACACAGTTCACAGACGCTCACAACCGGGGTATTCAGGATGCTCTACCCTCGGAACATGAAGCACATCCGTAACAAGCTGCGGTGTGACTACAATGCACGTACCTCGAGCCCGAGTAGAAAAGAGAGAACTGAAAAATCGAAACCATGCATGTTGGAGTAAAACTCCTGGATCAGCACAGTCGGACAAGTGACCAGGACGTCACACAATGACTCCCATCCCCGACTGTGAATGACAGTGGGAAGGTCAGTGTCGATGAAGTTTGCCAAAATGACTCGGCGTTTCGAATGAACACCTCGTCGAGAAAAGTTCTCCAAAAAGTCCTTTCGGGCATTCTCATCACAGAACCAAATATGAGAAGGAGTAGGATCAGAAGAAGACGATGTCCTAGAACGTAAAGGGTTCTGGGACAGAGCTGACTTACGCTTAGGTGCCATAGACATTACTAACGTAAATAGAAAGAAAGGGAGAGAAAGAAAGACAATCAGAAAAGCTCCAAAGCAGTTCAAATATAACAAGTATATTAAAAAGAGAGTATGTATGCATGGGGAATGCATGAACATGTGATATGCAAAAGAAATTGCATCATGGGCTCAGCCTAATCCAATCCTACTAGCACACAATCAATTTGCACACATCTAAATGCATGATAATACTGTTATTATGCTAATGTGATGCAATGCATGAGATTTGAAACTCATTTAAGTAAAAACCCACCCCAAAATTTCAACAATAACTTATCAATTTTGAAAAACCCCAAATTTTTCAAAAACCCCAAAACCTAGGTTTCAAAACATGAATGCATGTAAATGAAGGAGATTATAAGCTTACCAAGTGAAGGAAAACTTGAAAAAGCTTGAAAAAAATCACTTGGGAAGAGGTTTGGAGTGAGAAAGATGGTGTTTAGGAGAGGAACAGGTGCTGACAGGTCGAGAGAGATCAAAGAAATGAGAACCAGATCGCGAAGAGAGAATATATAACTCCTCAGTAATTCTCGACAGATAGAGGTGTCGAGAGGTGTCGAGACATTTGTCGAGAAAGGTGTCGAGAAAAACAACGTAGATAGATACAGTTGTCGAGAAACAAAGCAAAGACACAAAGCAAAGATATGAATGCAATTAAGCATGCAACTTAGCCAAAGATCTAATCAACATTTTAAACTCTCAAAATCATCTCTCAACAAAAATTTTAAGCACAATGATCCCAAAAACACACACACACACACACTAAACAATTCTAACCAATTTTATATTTCAAAAACAAGTTAAGACAGTTTAGTGAGCATACATTAGCACATGTAAAATCTTGTGATGGCCAAATCACATTGTACCTGTACATGTATCAAGAGTAGCAAAGAATATTGCATGTTATGTGTGAAAAATATCGCAAGATTGCATAAGTGTATACGTGTTATGACGATTTGAGATATGAGAAAATCACTTTAAGTCACGCACAATCATAACTGTTTGATGGGGACTATCACCTTCGAGGTACATCCTATAACTCCCACATCTCCTAAAATACACGCTTGCAATCATATTTAAACATCTTTAATCTTTTTGCTTTTCATTTTCTTTGCATATTTTTATTTAAGCAAATCATGCATGGACATATAAGAGAGAGAAAAGAAATACCCAATAATGTTAAGCATTTAACATTCCAATTTTGCTATGCCGAAACACACAAATATCATTGACACTGCACTTTTGCTATGCCGAAGCATACAGGTGTCATATTATGATTGGTGGACAGCAGTGGTGAGATGGTTATTTATGCCTTTCTCTTAGGATTTTCTAGTCCTACCTGTCAAAAAGAGTGATACATGTGTTAAGTACAAGAGATTACTTAATCTTACTCATCACAAACATGAGCCACAAAGCTCACTTGCTTAGTTGTGCATAGAGATGCTCATCTAAGCTACAAGAGATACAAAGTTTAGAAAACACACACTGTTTTTGTATTTTTCTAATTTTTCAATTTTTTTATTTATTTTTATATGAAAAACAAAACAAAGCAAAACTAAAAAATAACCAAACAAAAACATGTTAAACAAAGCAAAGCATAAAAACTAGATTGACTCAAAATAAAAGCAAAACACACAAGTTAGGCAAAAACAAACAAGAAGAGAAAAAGTGAAAAGTGATAGAATCACTTGGAGTCATTTTTCTTCCACACCCTAGAAGTGCCTTTCCTTTGATTAAACCCTTGAACCGGTAGTGAGGGGGAAGAATTGAAACCATTCAAGTTCGAAAGAAACATGAGGGCTTTGAGAAGATCTCCAAGGGGAACAAGAGAGGATTGAAGCTGTTTCTGGCTTCTAGATGCTATCATGTCGTTGCACTGTTGAGTGGCAAGCCACTTATAACAATTTGGTCGAGTATGATCGGCAACTCCATAATGATGACAGAGATGCTGCTTCTTTTGTTTAGACTTTTGAGAGTTAGCCTTCTTAACCCCAAGGTTCTTAGCTTCCTTCTTATCTTACTTAGGGGGTGCTCCTAAGATAAATTTACCTTTGTCTAAGTTCTCACTAGCTAAATCAATTTTAACATCATTTTTCTCAATTTCAACATTATTGCTAGGAGGAACAAAAACAGTAGTACTAGTAGAAGCAGTATTAAAGGAAGAGAAATCATACCCTAAACTAGTTTGATCACAAGCAGATTTTTGAAGACTGAGCATCTCATCAAGCTTTGTACTTAAAGTCATCTCAGCCAAGAAATTGTTCTCGAACCTCAGTGCTCCAATAGTTTGATTAGCCTCATCAAATTTTGTGGAAAGCTCTTCACGATCAAGTTCCACATCACTGAGCTTCTTAGTGGTTAACTTGTAAAGTTTCTCATGTTTCTCAGAAAGCTCGTATAATTTCTCATAGGCTGTATGGATGTCATCTTGATCATCCATCTTCTCAAACTTGGACTCCACCAATTCCTTTTGTTCAACCACATCTTCAATAATCCCATCAGTAGGATTAACAGTGGCAGATTCTGTTATCCTTATTGTCGGAATCATCCTCAGGCTCGGTGTCGCTCAAAGTAGCAGCAAGTGCCTTGCTCTTCCCAATACTCTTGAGATATGTAGGACACTCTTATTTCATGTGACCGAAGCCTTGACACCCAAAGAACTTAGGTCCTGCGGGAACAGTGTACTGACCGCCATCCCTTGCACTCTTCTTCCCTTTGTCTTGGATCTTGAACTGAGAAGAACTGGATTGCCTACAGTCCTTGTCAAAGCCCTTTCCATTGGCATTCTTTATAAACTTCTTGAACTGCCTGGTGATGTAGGACTTCATCTTAGAATCTTCATCATCTGAAGTCTCATCTGTCTTACTGCTCTTGGCCTTCAGTGCCATACTCTTACTCTTGCCCGACTTGCTCATAGGTCTGCAGATTACCAACCAACTCTGTCAAAGGAATCTTGTCAATATCCTTTGATTCCTCAATTGTGGTGATATTGGCATGGAATCTCTCGGGTAGAGATCTGAGCACTTTTTGCACAATCTTGGGTTCAGGAATGGTTTCCCTAAGATTGAAAGCTGAGTTCACTATGTCCTTAAGCTTGGCATAGAACTCATCAAATGACTCATCCTCCTCCATCTTAATCTCTTTAAAGCTTATAGTGAGCCTTTGAAGCATTGAATCCTTGATAGCCTTTATTCCCTCATAGGTTGCCTAGAGAATGCTCTAAGCCTCCTTGGCAGTTTCAGTTGAGGATATCTTCTTAAACTCCTCATTGGTGACCGCACTAAATAAGACATTCAATGCTCTGTTGTTGAAGTTTACCGCCTTGATCTTGGCATCATCCTAATCGGCTGGTGCTTCTGTAGGCTTAATCCAGCCTAACTCCACAGTTTACACACTTTTTCATCTAAAGACTGCAAGAAAACTCTCATGCATACTTTCCAATATGCATAGTTAGTGCCATCAAATAAAGGAGGTATGATTAAAGATTGTCCTCTATCCATGACAAACAGGGGTATGGCATAGTAAGGGAAGAACAGATCCACCCTAGGAGCAAGCCCCACGATAGGAGAATGAGCGCCCTAGGCCGCCCATTGGAGACATAAGGATGATCGGAGGGGGCACGGCAACTTCTGGGTCATCCAAAAAAACCCCAAAGACCTACCTGAGAACTGTCCAGAACGTCCAACTTACGAGCATCGTACCTAAAATGGCACAGATTGACAACCCCGTCATCAGATTCTCAGAAGAAGATGCTCGAAGTCTACACCACTCGCATGACGACGCACTTGTTGTCAGCCTACGGGTAGGAGACTACAACATGCACCAGGTTCTGGTCAACAATGGCAGCTCGACAGACATCCTGTATTACCTGGCTTTCCAATAGATGAGGATTGATAGAGAATAGTTCGTCCTGATAAATGCCCCTCTTGTTGGTTTCAGAAGGACAAGATTGTTCTCCATTGGTGCCGTCACATTGTCAGTAACGGTAGGTGATTACCCCTAGCAGATCACTAAGGACGTAATATTCCTCATGGTCGACTGCTCGTCTACTTACAATGCCATTCTCGGACGACTCACCCTCAACTCATAGAAGGCTGTGACTTCAACCTACCATTTAATGATCAAATTCCCTACAGATTATGGAGTAGGAGAATTGCGTGGAAATCAGGTGGCAGTGCGAGAATGCTATATTGCCATGTTAGAGATGGATGATCATCAGCAAACAATGTGCATAAGAGAACAACTGGTAGTAGCGGAGTCGGTTGAAGAACTAGAAGAAGTGATCCTTGATGACTCAAAGCCAGAACGGACAACTAGAGTGGGTACACTGGCAAATTGGCTGCTATGCCAAGCATTCACGACATTCCTAAGAGACAATCAAGACATTTTCACCTGGAGTCACGAGGATATGCCAGGAATCGACCCCTCAATCATAGTTCACAAGTTAAATATATCGCCCACATTCTCTCCCATCCGTTAGAAGAAACGAGTGTTCAGTCAGGAGCGAGACAAAGCCATAGCTGAGGAAGTTCGAAAGTTACTTGAGGCAGACTTCATTCGAGAAGTATACTACCCCAATTGGTTGGCAAATGTGGTCATGGTTAAAAAGGCCAATGGAAAATGGAGAATGTGCATAGATTTCACAGACCTCAATAAGGCTTGCCTGAAAGACAGCTATCCACTCCCACGGATAGACGCTTTGGTAGACTCAACGGTGAGATACCAGCTTTTAAGCTTCATGGATGCCTTCTCGGGTTACAACTAGATCAAAATGGAAGAAGCCGATCAAGAGAAGACCTCTTTTGTTACTAGCCAGCGACTGTTCTGCTACAAGGTGATGCCATTCGGACTCAAAAATGCTGGTGCGACGTACCAGAGATTAATGAATAGGATGTTCGTGCACCAGATTGGGAGAAATGTTCAAGTCTATGTAGATGACATACTGGGAAAAAGCTTACAAGAAGATGATCATTTGAGCGATCTCTAAGAGACTTTGACACCCTACGGACGTACAACATGAAGCTAAACCCAAATAAATATGCATTCGGGGCTACTACTGGAAAATTCCTAGGATTCATGGTCTCCCATAGGGGTATTGAGGTCAATCCGGAGAAAGTACCGGCAATAATGGGGCTAGCCCCACCGAAGACGGTCAAGGAGGTATAGAGCCTAAATGGCAAGATCGCAGCACTAAACAAGTTTGTTTAAAAGGCAACAGACAAATGCCTACCCTTCTTCTGGACCTTGAAGAAGTCTTTTGAGTGGACAGACGAATGCCAGAAGGCGTTTGAAAACTTAAAGGTGTATCTTTCATCTCCCCCCTTACTTAGTCCATCCAAGCTGAGAGAAGAACTCTACTTATACTTAGATGTTTCACAAGCTGCTGTTAGCGCAGCTTTGGTAAGAGAGAAAGACAGATCTCAGAGACCAGTCTACTTTACAAACCGAGCACTCCGAGCAGAAGAGAGGTACCCTCAGATGGAGAAGCTGGCTTTTGCGTTGATAACCGCAGCACGAAAGCTCAAGCCTTACTTTCAAGCACATACAATCGTTGTCTTGATGGACAAGCCCCTAAAAAGAGCCATGAGTAGCCCCGAGGCTATAGGACGGATGGCTTTGTAGGCAGTGGAGCTTAGTGAGTTTGATATACAATATCGTCCGCGAATAGCTATAAAAGGGCAAGTGGTGGCTGACTTCATCGCCGAATTCACCCTTGGGGATGGCCAGCGGGCAGAGGAGACCCGATAGTGGAATATTTATATGAATGGATCTTCAAATAGGTAAGCTGGAGGAGCAGGTGTGGTACTCCGCACCCCGGAAGGAGATAAGATCGAATGCATGATCTACTTGGAATTCCCTACAACCAACAAAGAAGCAGAATATGAAGCCTTAGTGGCAGGATTGGACCTCGCAAGAGCAGTAGGAGCTGAGAACATGGTCGTATACTACGATTCCCAAGTCGTCACCAGTTAAGTTAACAGTGACTATGAATGCAAGAACGAAAGAATGAAGAAGTACCTCGAAGAGGTGAAGGGTGGAATCAACGGTCTACAAATCAAATTCGTCCAAATCCCAAGGGAGGAGAACGAATGTGCTGACCGCCTAACAAAGGCTGCCTCAGCAGAATACATGCTCATCCCCAAACAGGTACTATCCTTCGTACAAACTTCTTCACTCATAGATGAAGTAATGAGTGTGCAGGAGATAGGTAATGAGAACAACTAGACCACGCCTTTAGTTTCCTACCTAAGGGACGGTATGCTACTTGACGAGAAGGACGCTGCTAGAAAACTGAAGGTCCAAGCATCGCATTTTGTTCTGATAAAGAAGTCCTATACAAAAGAGGATTCTCCCGCCCGTACCTAAGGTGTTTGGGACCCGAGGAGGCAGACTACGTCATGAGAGAGGTCCACGAGGGGATCTACGGAAATCACTCAAGGGCAAGATTGTTGGTGAACAAGCTGATTCACGTGGGATACTACTGGCCTACCATGCAGAAGGATGCGCAGACTTATGTCAGAGCCTGCAACAAGTGCCAGAGATTCAGTAAAATTGTCAGACAGCCACAGGAGGAACTCACGCCTATGACGGCCCCGTGGCCGTTCGCTCAGTGGGGATTATACATCATGGGCCTCTTCCCAACTGCAATTAGACAGCTAAAGTTCCTAGTGGTTGGCATCAACTGCTTCACCAAATGGGTGGAAGCAGAAGCCCTAGCCACCATCACAGAGAAGAGCATCTGAAGTTTTGTCTGGAAGAACATTATTTGCAGGTATGGGATACCTAGGGTGCTTGTCTCTGACAACGGAAAGCAGTTCGGCAACAACACTTTCTGGGATTTCTACTCAGAGCTAGGGATCAAGAACCACTACTCGTCACCTACTCATCCACAAGCCAATAGACAAGTTGAAGTTATGAACCGATCCTTGCTCAAAATCATTAAGACTCGGCTCGAGGGGGTAAAGGGCATATGGCTGGAAGAACTACCTAGTGTTTTGTGGGCATACCGAACAACAATAAGGACACCTACAAGGGAAACACCATTTCGACTAGCATACAGGAGCGAGGTAGTCATCCTAGCAGAAGTAGGACTCACAAGCTACCGAGTAGACAACTACGACGAAAGTAAGAACGATGAAGCCCTTCGCCTGCAACTAGACTTGGTGGACGAAGTGCGAGCAACAACAGAACAAACATTGGCATGATACCAGAACCTTATGGTGAAGAACTACAATTCCAAATCAGGCATAGAGACTTCCAGGTCGGAGACCTAGTCTTAAGGAAGGTAATGGGCGCGACCAAGGATCCTGCCCAAGGAAAGCTTGGCCCCAACTGGAAGGGTCCCTATAGAGTTACATCATGGCAAAGGAAAGGAACCTACCATCTGGAGACATTAGATGGACGACAGCTGCAACATCCATGGAATGCTAAGCATCTACGAAAGTACTACCAGTAAGAATGACGACATGGAAAGTAACACCCAACGGATCCTCATTTTTTATTCAAGTTTTGCTAAGTTTTTAAGTTAATTATTGCTACATTTTCCGATTTTCCTAGTTTTAACTACATAAACAGTTTATTTTTGCTTTTAAGCATTATCTTTAAGTTTCTTTTCCCTTTAAAGAACTACTTTTGGCTTAATAAGAGGAATATTCAGATATGGCTGATGTCTTTTTCTACGAAGTCCATAAAGTGGACGGTCTATCCTAGAAGGGTGGAAATGTTATTAAGTCCATATAGTGGACGGCCCATCCAAGAAAGGTAGAAATTTTATTAAGTCCATAAAATGGATGGTCTATCCTAGAAGGGTAGAAATTTTATTAAGTCCATAAAGTGGATGGTCAATCCCAGAAGGATAGAAATTTTATTAAGTCCATAAGGTCGACGGTTCATCCAAGACGGATGGAAATTATATTTAATCCACAAAATGGATGGTTCATCCCTAGAGGATCGAAGTGTCCATAGGATAGACAGATTAAAATGTCATTGTACACAAAGTGGACGGATAACCCATCCAAAAATTAGCGGATCGAACATAAAGATGGATCAATATTGATCTTCAATTAGTGGACGGGTCCAACTTAAGGACGGATCCAACTTATGGTAGACCCAAACTCATCCTAAAATGAATAATGAAAAACCAGTCCTTATAATGGACAGATCCAACACATGGTTTAATCAAATGCTTCCAAGTCCATGAATGGACGGACTTGTCTTATCAAATGTGATCACTGAGCGGACGGGTTCATCCTAGAGGATGGACCCCCAGTGAAGACAGTTATAAAAAGTTGTTATAACAGGCGCAACGGAATATTAAAACTAACAATTCACATTTCACCAAAAGATAGATACGTCTAAAAAGAAGATCTTTAAATCACTAGCTGCATATTTAAAGTACTGTTTTTACATGCCACAAAAATGACAGATAAAAATAAAAAGATTTTTCCCAAAATAGTTATAACTCAAAAAATAAAACGATAACATTTTACTGCTTAAGGGATGTGATTTCAACATTCTCTTCAACAAGGGCAGGCTGACGAACGTCACCATCGATGAGCTGGGCCTGATTCTCGGGAGGAACTAAATCCCCGTCACTAGGGGCTGCATTGTCAGCAAACAAGTCCTCCGTGCTCTCAGAAGCGATGGGTTGAACAGTAACTTGGGGTTGAGTGTTTATGCTAAGTTGAGCAAAATCAAGGTCGGGATAAGTTTTCTTAGCCTGACGGACAGCATTGTCATAACCGTCCGCGTAAGAGGTTCCAAGCTCCTCTAGGAGGGCGTTAGAGTCGCGATATTCACGGATCGTTGCCTCTTTGGGCTGACAGAGTTGGTCCTTGGCATCCTTGATTTCTTTCTCTTTATCTTCCAAGACCTTCCCCAATGTTTCAACCTGCTGATCAAGCTCTTTCCTGACTTTCTCCAAGAGGGAAAGTTTCCTCTCCATATTGACTTTCCAATTCTTAAGACTGTTCAACTCGTCCTCTGTCTCATTTGCTTTCACCCTAATGCGTTCCAGTTCCGTCTCATGATTCAGACACTGTCCCATCAACCCCTTCATCATCACCACAGCCTGAAAATAAAGGTTATCAGTGACAGAGTTAAGTAAACGGAGAAACAGGAAATGGATGACATAACATACCTCAGTAGCATGATTGCCTAAGTCCTTATAGTCGTCGATCGACATGATGGACGAGAGCTTTTCAAGAGCGTATTGGAGTCCTCACGTAGGAGGACGAGTGGCTTTTCTTAGGTTGTGGATGGGCCCTTCATTAAACCTTTCCTAACTCCATGCTTGACAAGAGTGACTGTCTTCCTGCCCTCGGCCTCTAAGCCCACAACGGGCTTTAAAACTGTTTTGGGTTTCTTAGGTTGACGACTTTGCTTCTCTTGAGGCTTCCTTTTTGACAGATTGGACACACCCATCTCCTTAAGATCACCTTCAACCTCTTTCCTTTTTGCTGCGTTTTGCTTGATGACAGCTCGTCTCTTAACAGCATCCATTTCTGCAAAAATAGAAGACGGACGTTGAAGGATGAATATGCATAACAAAAAACTAAAGGTGATGGACTTACGTGCTCGGACTTGGGCTTCGTATTGAAGAGTGGCTTTGTTGGCTCTGGTCCGTCACAATACCAGTGCAGCGTATTTAGGTTGACCAATTTGGCCCACATCCTCTCTTCAAGTTTGGTTTTCTTAAAAATGTTCTCCAAGAAGCTGAACTGCTCAAGCGAAATTGGAGGACAGTCCTGAACTGCATAGAAAGATGGATGGTTATGCATTAAAGAAAAATTGAAACATAAGTATTTACTGATGGAGGCATACCCGACGGTGGCATGATGTCCCATGTTTTGTCAACGGGCATGAATTCGGTGTCACCAAGGTGACACATCCACTCGTCACCCTCAAAAAAGAAATAACGACTTTTCCAATCTCTGTTAGAGTCAAGATTCTCACAAATAAGCCTTAGCAATGGGCCCCTAGGCGCGAAGTTATACATGCCCTTGGATTGGGTAATCTCAGAAGGACGGTAACAGTTGACAAATTCTTCCACTGTCAACCTTCGTGCCCCGTCCAACATTGCACCATATAGGACCTCCACACTAAGGAAGACCCTCCAAGCATTTGGTGAAATCTGGTTGACGGACAACCCAAGATATTGGAGGAGACAACGGTGGAGGGCGCTTAAGGGAAATCTGAGCCCTGCCTTCAGCATTTGCTCATAAACCCCTAAATCTTCAAGACTCTCATAGTAACACTTCTCTGATTTATAGGGTAGATGCATGGGTATGTTGTCAGGTATTTGATACTTGTCCCTAAGTGTTTTGAAGTGTTTTTCTTTGATTTTGGAAATAAAATCATTGACCATCCATAAGGGGAGATGGATGAACTCCCTAGATCCATCTAGTCCTACGACGGATTGGATTGAAGGATCAATATCCATTAGATCATCACTAGAGTCACCGTGTAAATCCTCTATCCCTGGATCCTCGTATATTGAAGAGGAAGATGACGAACTCCTTTCACTAGGACTGTCATGGTCTTTGTGACCTGACGGGTACACTTCTGAGCGTGCGAAGATCGTGTGGCTCACTGGTGATTTTTTACGGCATCATCACATTTCTCTGAACTTCTTTTTTCAACACTCAAGCATGTTACTTTAAGATCATCTTCAGAATGAGAATATAGTCATTGGAAAATGTTGCTGCTATGGTTTGCAATCGTATATATGATTAGAATTGGAAAACTTCTGTTTGATATTTTATGGTGGGACAGACACAAATAAGGGTCTCAACCTAACTGATGAATTATCATATTCGGAAATTCACTTATGCGGTTTTGCCGGTTGCCACTAAGAAAAGAAAGACTAAATAATTTTTTTTGAGAAACGACTAAATAATTTAAACATTCTAATGGACAATTGAGTGGATTCAACTTCTAATTCTACCTACCTAACCCACACAACATATATGATATCTCTTCAACATCATATAGGCAAAAGGATAGAAATAGAAATAAGCACTATACGAAAACGTGTGGTCATTAGAATTCCTTTTTCATTGCTCAAGTGCATATGGTTTCAATTTTTCCAGAGAGAACTCCCAGGCCATGACTTTAAATACAAGCATCCTCATTTTTATACTCCATTGGCAATTTTATTGTATATTTTTGCTTGGAATTTCTTCCTAGTTATTGAGATATAAATATAAAATGAAAAAGACTTGGGAGACTTTCCATGTTGGATCTTAAATAAATAAACAATCATAATTTAACATACTAGCCTCATCACCTGCGTTTTGTGCATGTGATGAGGCTTCTTTTTTTCTTTTTCTTTTTCTTTTTTTTAAGTAGTACGGATAATTGTGTGTTTTAGTTGTGGGACCTATTTTTGAGGATGTGGGAGGAGAACGTGAGTGGAAAAATTAACCAGAGCTGGGTGTATTTGTTTTTCATTGAATTATAAAATTTAAATTACTTGTATACCCTCACTTTTTTTTGCTACTACTCACTTATTTATTTGTTTAAAGTAAAGATTAAGGGTGATTAGAGATTTGAAAGATCAAGTAACTAACCTTTAGAATTCTCTTAATATACAGAGATAACTTTCAAAAACCTCTTAATATATAAAATTAAACAATAAAGCAAAGTGATAGTATAGACTATTTACTATAGATTCCTTGTTTCTCTTTTCAAACTACTCTATCAGAGTTTTTAGTTACATAACTCTGAATCTCTGATCTATAGAATAGGTTTTTAATTTGGTACACTGACATCTAAATATTTAATTTTATAGACAGTTTAAATAAATATAATTTAAAATTTACCCAAACCAAACTTTGTTAGAATTTCTTTAAAAAATTGCACTTTAAAGTATAAATAAAAAAGTTCTGCAATAGAATTGAAATTCCAAACCATTCAAGCGGTTGCATATCTTATATGTTGACCCATAAGTCAATTACTCTTTAAGGGGCATTTGGTTCCTCGTGATGTTACATTACACCGTAATATTACATTATTGTAATTTTATATTAATATAATCTCAATACAAGAATACAAGATTACATTGTTTAGGAAGGTGATGAGAATAAGGTGATGTGATATATTTTGTAATTTTAGATTATGGTAATGTAATAAAAAATAAAATAAACCAAAAATCTTAATATCACATCATCGTAATGTGAGTCACATTAAAGGCACATCACAACAAATCAAACACCCCTTTTGAATAGTTTTCTCAAGTTGTTCTGATCTTATTGATCCCACTATATGGCAAATACTTTTTAATTATTTGTCCAATCCTAGACAAACTAAATCAGGACTTTTATCTAAATTAAAAAAAAAAAGGGTTAAAAAATGTAGGTTTTTATATAAAAGTATTAAAATTTGAAAATTTTGACATCTCTTTCATGATAATTGCTCTTTACCATTAGATCAAGACATTAATTAATTTCTACTTTTTATATGCAAGATTTAAACACAAGTTCCTTATTTATTTTTAATTTTTTTTCCTTGAAACCCACAAGTTCTTTATTCGATAATGAAGATTTTATCAATTGTAATTCAGACAGAAATATGTTAATTTTACAATCTGTAATTTAGCAAAAAAATAAAACTCATTTTCCTACCCTTTGTATCAGTGTATGTTATGCTTAGAATTTACGTTCATGGATCCGTTTCCCTTTTTTTGACTGAGAAAATGGAAAATGATTTCAGCGTGAAGAACAGCCAAAATCAATTGTCATTGTTACAGTTCAAACATGAAACACCTATTTCTCTTTACCGTTAACGATGAAATTGATTAACGGAGACACATCCATATCGAGGCCTGGTCGTTGAATGTATTTTTTCAATGGTCATGTTTATAGGGTTGAAAGTTTTCAAATATAAAGGGAAAAAGCTTCCTCATTATCCTTTTCCGATGTATCATCATCTATGGACTGGACATCATCTATTTATTATGCTTAGAATTCTACGTTCATGGATTTTTAATTTGTCGACAAAACGGAATGGACTCAACATCATCTATTTATTATGCTTGGAATCTTAATTACTTTCATGGATCTTTAATTCTTGGGCTAATTGCAATTTACCCACATGTAATTTTGCTGAAATTTAAGTTGCATTCCCGTGATTTTTTTGAGATAAAAGATAAAAGTATATATTAATATGTAAGCAAAAGAAGAAACAGTAGTACAGAGAGTTTTAGGCTTGGCTCTTGTGACAACGTATCACCAAGCCCCAAGCCTATTACATATCTCCCTAACCCCATGTAGGGGAAACAAACTAAAGCTATACTTAAACACAGTCCCACCAACTACACTTTAGAGAATGACTCAAGAGGCTAGGAACAAGAGTATAGTGTTGGGGGATAGAAATACCAAGTACTTCCAGACTCTAGTTAAACATAGGAGGGCTAGGGGCAGAATCTTGCAGCTTAAGACCTGTGAGGGTTGTATCACTGAGAATCCCATAGTCATTGAACAGAAAATATCCGATCATTTCAAACTAGCCTTTGGGGATTCCATTGACAGGGACTACGAATCTATCCTTGAAGAAATTAACTCCCTGCCTATTCCAAAACTTTCTACCCAACAACTCCAGATTCTGATCATACCTGTCACAAATGAGGAGATTGAATGTACAATATTCCAATTAGGGCCTCATAAAGCCCCTGGACTAGATGGCATACTTGCTTTCTTTTATCAAGAATTTTGGGATATTATCAGAAATGATGTTTTCAAAATTGTACATGCCTTCTTCCATTCTGGCTTTCTCCTGAAAACTCTCAATCACACTTACATCACCCTTATACCTAAAGTTTCCTTTCCTAATTAGGTTTCCCATTCTAGACCTATTAGCCTTTACAATGTCATTTATAAAGTGATTTCCAAACTCATGGTTAATAGGCTTAAGCCATTTATAGACAACCTCATCACCCCTTTCCAGAATGCTTTTATTAGAGGCAAGAACATCTCTAATAATATATTGATTGCCCATGAAATTTTTGACTACCTAGGGAAAAGGAAAGGAAGGAAACATTGCTTTGGTGCACTGAAAGTTGATATAAGTAATGCATATGATAGAGTTGATTGGAAGTTTTTGAAAGTTGTACTTACTGCTATGAATTTTAATGCCTCTTGGGTAAATTGGATTATGAAGAGTGTTACCACAGTCAGATACACATTGCTCATAAATGGTAATCTATCTCATTCTTTTACCCCACAAGAGGGTCTTATACAAGGTGACCCCCTGTCACTTACCTATTCCTAATATGTGCCAACATATTATCTTTGGCCCTCATGCAAGTAGAAAACCAAAAGAAAATCAAAGGAGTCAAATTGGGCAGAAATGGCACTCCCCTTACCCACCTATTTTTTGCTGATAATGCTCTGCTATTCTTCAAGCATGATGCCCTGTCCCTTTCCAATCTTCAATATATTCTCAATTGGTACTGCTCTTTATCAAGACAGAGCATAAACCTGTCCAAATCAGACTGATAGGCCACAAACTGAATGACCCCTTGTGATAGAAATTAATTAATTAATTAATTAGCCAAGTTATTAATTAATCAATTTATCATGCAAACACGTGGTAGCACAAACAAATCACCAATAAACTAATAATGCAGTGGAAAATAAATAACATGGTAATTTGTTTACGAATGGGGAAAACCTAACGGCAAAAACCCCACCGGGTGATTTTCAGGTCACCACTCCCGAAACTCCACTATTATCACAACAAGCGGTTACAAGTAAAGGAATCCCAAGTACCTTACCAACCTACAGTTGAACCCTTACCCCAATACCCAATTGGACTTGTTCTGTAGTGACAGTTCCCCTTTTGATGCACGACTCCCAAGTACGTGACTAACCAATTGCACGGATCTAGTACGTGACTTCAATCACCAACTAAGAAGGTTGTTGGTTGCAAAGTTCTTCAGTTCATCCACACGATGAAGATCAAGAAGATGCTTGGTCACAAAACCCTACGGTGCACATACACAGCAACTTCTTCAAGAGAAAGAGATGAACTAGGGCAAGAACTTCGTCTCCGGTCACAATTTGCTTGAACAAAGTTTGCTCAAAGCTTGTGCAACTTGTGAACTGTTTGATAGCACTTAAAACAATCCTTTTATATGTCTAGGGTTAGGAGAAAAGAAGGCCCAAAGACATATTCACGGATCCCGACAAAATCATATTTGAATTCTGAAATTCTTAAACCTCGACAGATAGGAGGTGTCAAGAAGCTGTCGAGCAAGTGTCGAGAACATCGAATCTTTCAACAGCTTTCTTAAGCTCGATAGATATAACTGTCGAGCTTTAATGATTTTGCACTATGAACTTGTTTTCTTGGACAGACTTGAAGGCTTCAATACTTGATCTTGAAATATGGTTTGTTGAAGTATTTAAACACATCCTAAATCTACCCAAATGCAAGTAAAGTGCATTTTGTCAAAGGATAAGCCAATTACATAAAATCATGACATATGTTCTTAATGTGAAACACATATGTCCCAACATAGACCTTTATTGCTCACCAAATATGGCAGAGGAAGTTAACTTGGATTTAACACAGAGGCTTCAAGTTAACCTTGTTCAATCTCCTAGTAAATACTTAAGCATTAATTTTATGTTGAGAAGTAAGAGGGTGGCAGATTTCAGTTTCTTGTGGACAAAATGCATTCCAAGTTGTAGGGATGGAAGGCCAAACTCTTGTCTCAGGCTGCCAAGACTACTCTAATTACTTCTAACCTTCAATCCCTAGCTCTTCACACCTTTTCTTGTTTTGGAGTTCCTGAATCCATCTGTAATGAAATGGATGCCATCTCTAGGGCATTTTGGTGGGGACATGATCTTCATACTAGGAAAATGCATCTCCTCAATTAGGATAAGATTTGCAAGCTGAGAAGGAAGGAGGGCCGGGATTGAAGAAATTTAGCATAATGAATTAGGCCATGTTGGCCAAATAGTTTTGGAGAATTAGTCAAAACCCTCAATCCTTAATCTCTAAAATTTTTAAGGCCAAATGCTTCCCTCATTCCACAATTCATGATTGTATCCTTAAACCTCACCACTCTTGGTTTTGGAGAGGCATTATCACACATAAGAACAGAAAACTTCAGGAGGGAAGTTGGATTATAGATTCGGGTTCCAATATCCCTCTTAATCATAAGGATTGGTTTCCCTGTCAGCCACAAGTTTTGGAACAACACCATCTAAGTGAAGGAATAGTGGCAGACCTTATTGACAATGCTTCTCATGCTTGGAAACCAAACTTAGTGAGAGCTGTTTATCCTAGTCCTATAAGTAATGAGGTTCTGAGATTGCCTATTTCCAAGATTGGATTTGATTCTGATAGACTAGTACGAAGACACTCCTCATCAGGGGACTACCAGGTTAAGAAAGCTTATAACCTCATTGCTAGGGACTCAAGTGTTTCTAATCAATCATTGTGGCATCTAATTTGGAAGGTGCAAGTACCCTAAAAAATTTGCAACTTGGTATGGAGGCACTTACATGACAACTTGCCTACCTTTCTACCCTTAGGAGTAGGGGGATTCCTGTGTCAAACACATGCCCTCTTTGTGATGAAGCTGAAGAAACAACTTCCCATCTTTTTTTGTTTTGTTCATTTAACAGAGCTACTTGGCATGGCACATCACTGGCAGTGCATACATCTGATTTAAGGAATAGTTCCATACAACAATGGATTGAAAGGTTGCTACAGATTCCTAAAGACATTGATTCAGATAACATGAGCTACTTACAAGGAATATTCACAACTCTTTGGAGCATATGGACGCATAGAAATTTAGTTGTTCATGAAGGGAAACATTCAAATTCTCTAGAAGTTGTTCTAACAGCTTAGTCTCTTGTTTGCAGGTTCAAGGAAGCCTTCTCTAGTTGTAGTGCAGCAGCACATAGACCCTTAGATCAGCAAGGAAGGATTCAGTTCCCTCAGAAGCCTTGGCAACTAATCATTAAGGTGGCTGGAGCAAGAGCCAAGAAGCTTCATTGAGCTGGTTTTGCCTATGAAGCTAGAAATTTGCAAGGGGAGGTAATTTTGCAGAGAGTGTCCAGCTGTACAAGAAAATGGTTGCTCTCATAATCCTAGAAGCAATGGTTGAAGCTACTATTAGAGCTAAGGGTTTAGGATTCAAGTTCCTTTTGTTTCTCACTGACAGTTTGAGACCAGTTTTGGTCTCCAATAGGATATACAGACCCAATTGGCAGAAAAGGGTTTTGGTGGATGATTGGTATAGATTAGCTCGGTCTGATGTGGTCTGCCACTTTGTTTTTGTTCCAAAGCTTGTAATAGGTGATGTTAGCTTCCTAGATAAGTTGGTAATTGAAATGCCAATTGACCATTGTATGGCTTAACTCTCTTGTATTTCTGCTTTAAAAAAAGAATGACTCAAGAGGTGTATTGAGATGCTGCAAGACGCTGGTAGTCCTTCAGTAGTCCCGTGGCATGATCCATGATTGTCCCTGGCTACATCTGAACCTTCTCAAAATAGTATTTATTCTAAGCATTCCAAATTGCCCATGACGTTGTGGCCCACAGTTCAAGCTCTGTCTTCATTAGCTTATCCTTCAGCGTTCGAAATAAGTGGAAGAAGTCATGCACTTGGTTGCTACATTTCTGCACCCTTCCTTTTGATATTGCCCATAACAAGTGAGAGTTTGATTTAGGCTATTGACAATAGATGTTGCATCTCAAGTCCACCTTCACCCTTCAGCGGTATAGATTATCCTTAGTGGGGAGAATGTTTGAACACATTTTCCAAATAAAATTCATGACCTTCGGTGGTACCTTTAGGGCCCAAATTGTCTTCCACACCTTACCATCCATATGAGCATCTGAGTGTTTTGCGCCATCTTGATTTATGAGGTAGAGAGCAACTTGGTAAGCCGTTTTAACTGAGAACCTCCTTGCTCTGTTTTCCTTCCACACTAACTCATCACTTCTGTGTGTTGCATTCAAAGGTATGGCCAAAATCTCTCACTAAGTGCTGGATGCAAATAAATCATGCAGTTTTTTTCTATTCCACTGGCCCGTGTCTTCATCAATGAGCTCACTAACTAGCATAGTGTTCTGGTCTTCCCCAATGAAGTGTGACAGCCAATTATCAACTGCCACTTTTATTCTTTTGCCATCCCCCACCTTCCATTGTGACCCTGCACTTATAATGTCTCTTATAGCCAGTAGGCTACACCAAACATATGAGGGATTATGTCCCAACTCAGCCTCCATAAATGAACAAGTTGGGAAATACCTTGCTTTGTAAACCCAGTGGAAGAGAGAGTGAGTGTGATGTATCAATTGCCATGCCTGTTTTGCTAGCAATGCCAGGTTGAAAGCTTGGATGTCTCTAAAACCTATACCACCCTTTTCTTTTGGTGAGCATAATTTTTTCTGAAAGCTCACTTAGTTTATAAAACACTAGTGAAAGTTTAGACCCCCATTTACAAAATTACCAACATAAGCTTATACTCAAACAATATATGTGCGGAACGATAAATATAAACTATACCCAAACATGCAAACTACTCTAAGCCATAATTTAATCACAACACAGTAGTAATTAAAAGCAAAGAGTAAGAGATAGAGAGAAGCAAACGTAAGATAACACTGGCACGTGTTATTGAAGAGGATACTGAAGAACTTGGCGAAAAATCTCTCCGCTGCCCTCCAAGCAGTAAAATGATCCACTAGAAAATCAGTTGGGATACATGAATAGCAATAGACCCTCCAAGCCTAATCTACCCGATGCACCTAAGCCCTCCAAGCTTCTTGCTCCAACAGGGTTACGCCTAACCTTGTCTTCTCTAGCTTACCGAATCTCGCAATAAGCCCATTGCATCAACCAAAATGAATTGGTTCTCTATTAAACTGCTTCCTGAACACCAAGAAGCTTCTCATTGCTATGAATATGGTGAGGTAAGGATTTGGCTTAAAAGCCTCTTATGGGTATGACAATGGAGAGGATGAGAGTAGAGGAATTTGGAGAATCAAATGTACAAGATTGTGAATGAATCAATCTTGTTGTTTTTGTGTTTCTGATATGTACCTAGAGTTTGGCTCTTCCTCCACTACGTACAAGATGGGTATATTGACCAAATTACCCTTAGTGGGTGCCATGTGGGTGCCATGTGGGTCATTAATTCTCCACAATTATTGTGCATGTTGTTTGTGGGAGCTGCACATACCCGTGGTTTGAAATTTGACATTTTACCCACCTAAGGTTAGCTCAATTAGGATTCCATAACCCACTTATATTAAAAATGGAGCTCAATATATAATTTTGCTCCCATTTTATGTCTCTATCCTCCCAAAACATTTTTTTTTTTTTTTTTTTTATAAACATTAAAGAGCAAGGCAAAACAATATCAAAAAGTGAGGGTTTTGTAAACATTAAGAACAAACATTAATCCCATTTTTAATATTTCCCTAATGCTTTCTTTCTTTGATTGCCTATTTGTAGAAACGGACAAGGCATGATTAATAATTACAACCTCAACCAGGAGGACTTCTTCTCTTCGGTTTAAAACAAAAAAAAAATTAAAAAAAAAATAATAATAATAATTTGTGACTATCCAATTTGTGGCTATCCAAGAAAGATGATAACCTACTTACCATCAACACTATTTTTATAAACAATAATTACCATAAAATTTATAATTAAAAAAAAAAAAAATCTGCTTCCCCTCTAAAATGTAGTATAACTACCAAAAACATAAACCAAACTGTACAACATGATTGAGGAAAGAATACAATAAAATCATATAAACAAATATATTTTACACAATGAGTCCAACTCTTGCCTGGAGGAATTCCAATATATAACTCACCTTTAATTTGAAGGGGATAATGAATGCTTCAAGAATCTTCTGAAATTTTTTTTCCAGGATGCGTGTTGTGATATCAAAACAGAAAATTAGAACATCAGAGAAGGTAAGGTTTAAAACATCAAGAAAGTTTGCAAGAAAAAAAAAAAAAAAAAAAAAAAAAAAAAAAAAAAAAAAAAACCACAAGATTAATAACGCACTTTGAGGTCTCCCATAGACCTGTCAATACAGATCAAACTGACAATCTAAACACAGAAGGCATGCTAGAAATCGAAATCTGAAAGATGCACCAACCCCTATGGCCATTGCTAGTAGAATGAAGGGATCACCAGTCTCCGTTTCTACAAATAGGCAATCAAAGAAAGAAAGAATTAGGGAGAGTGACATAAAATAGGAGCAAAATTACATGTTTAACCTTATTTTTAATAAAAGTGGGTTACAAAATCATAACTGAGCTAACCTCAGGTGGGTAAAGTGTCATAGATGCTTTTCCAAGTGAAGAACACGCAAAATCAATGAACATTGTTTAGAATCCCTGTTTCTCTTTGCCATTAACTATGACTAATTAAGGGAGAGACGTCCAAATGTTAGTCCTATTAAATAATTTTTGTTTCTTGTCTCTTATTTTGAGACCTAAAATTTAGTTAGTTTATTCTACCTATTTTTTTGGGGATAATTTGATATGATGATGCCTTAGGAAATCTAAGGGTATTTTTGTCATTTTCAATTAAAGAAGCGTTTGAAAATTGAAAGGGTTCCTACAAATGAGTTTGGTTTACCTCCAGTAGCTTTTTAAGTGGATATCTTTTTTTTTTTTTTTTCATGAGAAACTATCATATCACCCACTAACTAATTATTTGATGAAGATTAAAATACACTACTACATCATTTTCTCTCAAAAAGAAAATATATACACACATATTATTCCAACATCCCATGCATTGTCAACAGCGTCTTCCATTGCCTTTGCTTCGGCCTCCAAAGTGCCCAAAGGATACCAAAGCTTTTTGCTTAGAGCTGCCACAACTCTGGCCTTCATATCACACATCACCACGCCCACCCCCAAAGCATGCTGCTGTGCAAAGACCGCCCCATATTGATAAAGGGAGAAAGGAAGCACCTGTGCAGCTTGGATGTCTTTGGAAGATTGAAAATTTCTACAACCTTAAAATGTCAAAAAAAAAAGTAAAGCGTAATAACAATTTTTAAAGTTAGTATATAAGCATCTAAAATGACAGCAAGTACATATTAAGAAGAATCAAGAGGTATTTTGTTATTGAATAAAAATAAAAAATAATAACTTCTTCCTCTCTATTTAATGTTAAAATTTTAAAATTGAAAGCTCACTTAGTGTGTTAAAACACTAGTGAATGTTTAGACCCCCAATTACAAATTTTCCAAATCAAGCTTATATCCAAACAATTGATGTGCAGAATGATAAATATAAGCAATATCCAAATTGGCAAAACACTCTAAACCATAATTAATCACAAACTTAGTAGCAATTAAAAAGAATAGAGTAGGGAAGAGAGAAGCAATCACAAAGATAACACCGAGACATATTATCGAAGAGGAAATCAAAAAACTTGGCGAAAAACCTCTCCACCGCCCTCCAAGTGGTAAAATGATCCACTAGAAAATCAATTCGAATACATGAATAGCAATAGACCCTCCAAGCCTAATCTACTCGATGCACCTAAGCCCTCCAAGCTTCTTGCTCCAACAAGGCTAAGCCTAACCGTGTCTTCTCTAGCTTTCTAGATCCCGCAATAAACCCATTGCATTAATCAAATGAATTGGTCATCTCTGAACTGCTTCCCAAGCACTGAATAACCTTCTCACTGATATGAATATGGTGAGGTAAGGATTTGGCTAAAGATCCTCTCAAGGGTATGTCAATGGAGAGGGTGAGAGTAAATGAATTTAGAGAATCAAAAGTATAAGATTGTGGATGAATCAATCTTGCTGTTCTCTAGGGTTTATCTCTCAAAATTCTCTTTGGAAGCTCTCTATATTTCGTGGGTATGAGGTTATTTATATTAGGGTATGAGAAGAAATGTGAAAAGTCATTTTTCTACAAAACAGGGGGCTTTGGCTAGTGACTCACGACTGGGATGAATTACGAGTTCCAATCGCCAAATAACAAAATGGCCAGATTGTACTTTTTGTCCTGTAGTGATCCAGTTGTCCTGACCCTTCAACTTCATGCATGCTTCACATGTATGACACTTCTAGCGAGTCACCACTCGCGAGTCAATCATGAGATACAATCGCGAGATGCTCTTTGATTGCACACACTAATCAAATCTTCACACTCTCTCACGCACAACCCTTACATAATTTCCACCTAAATACAAGGTTTCTAATTGTTGAATTACAAGCAAATTTGGCACGGAATAAAGCCAACACATTGTTAAATAAATTCAACCTTACAATCTCCCCCTTTGGCTATTCCATGACAAAACCCTAAAACCGACTTTAGACTTAAAATGTAAGTTGGGAACAGTTGCCAAAACTCACTCACACCTAACTCTAAATCTGTGAAGCTCTTGAACCATACGGACAAGCTTTCCTAAAAACAAATCACAAAAAGTTCATTGTAAGCAGAAATCTTAGAATGCATTTGGAGCAGGCACAATACAATCAAGCAAAGTATGAATATGACAATAAAGCATAGCTTGACCAACCAGGAACAATCACTATAAATAGTGACCACAATGAACATTCACACAGTGAATGAACATCTAGACATGCAAGCTAATAAGCTCAATGCAAAGTATCATTTGCATGTCCAACACTCAACCGATGCAATACCACTAAAGCAATTGCATCAAGGATACAAGATCCAACAAAGGCATAAGAGTACTAAAGTAAATACAAAACATTAACTGAAAGTACTAAATAGCTACAAAAGAAAGGTACAAAATAAAGCATTATCAAGTACACAACATAAGCTTAAACCATGAAAAATAAACATAGACTAGTAGCATCAAAAGAAGAAAGTGTGAAGGCTAAAGGCTTGTTGTAGGATGCTTTTCTTGCTCTCCCTCTATTGCATTACTCCCCCTTTGATATAGCTTTCTCTCCCCCTATCATGAACCATCTCCCCCTTTTTGTCATGGAATAGCTAGTCATCATCTTCTTCTAGCTTCCTTTGAATTTGATCCAATTGAGTTTGGAGAGAGGTGAAATTTGTGTCAAATCGGGTGTGGTAAGAGTGCATGATAGATGCGAGGCCAGACAACTTAGTGCTAATGTCTTGCACAGATTCCATTATGTTGTCCAATTTCTTATCATAGAAGTGTGAACAAGAGCTTGAACCACCATGAGGAGCATTACTCTCTTCCTTGACATTCTTTCAGCTATGGCCTATGATAGCATTGAGAGTGCGAATATTGATTGGGCTTTGCATAGGATGAGGGTACTCATCTTCCAATGTGTGTACTCCTTTGAGCTTCAATATCTTCAAGATGAGGCAACAAAAAGGAAGATAGTTCCTAGATGTCGTCCTCTCAGTAGTTTTGCTCAAAGTGTGGAAGATATGTGAACATATATCAATTTCTTCATCGCTAATCAAGTCATGAAGAAATAGAGCCTGACCAAGATTCTGGTGCTTGAACGAGGATAGAGATTATGAAACATTATCGTAGTGAGTAGCCTCAATTTGGGAGATAACGATGACACACTGATTGCTTTCCCATTTGAGGATATCTCCAAGTTTTCTCCGAGAGCATCTCAAAGCATGTCAAGATCTAGCTCCAACTTATCATACACTGATGGTTTAACAAACACCGATTGGTTGATGTTTAGAATGATAGCAAGATAGGAAGGTGTGACAGTGAAGTCATTTCCTCTTACCCAACATTTTAGCACATCCCCATCAAAGATGGCATTTGCATAGAATTCTTTCATAAGCTCTTCATACAGCTCTTCAAAGTTGGATAGAAGATAGTTCCAATCTTTGGAGGCAAACCATCTGGGAATGTTCATGTCGAGAAGAAATGCTTGTTCAACAACCCTTTCAATCAACATGGGGGTACCCTTGAAGTGATTCAGATATGCTTGATATGTGGCATATGATCTGAAACAAGTGTCATCATAAACTCCAGCCGAAGATCGAGTCTTCTTCGATTTAGGGGAGAAGCTACTGAGATCAATTACCGGTTCCTTTCCTTTACTGCTACCTCCTTTCACAACCAACTTTTTGAATGGAGACATCTTCAAGCAAAGATCATGTAATAACAAAGAACAAGTTGGAAAAAACTTGGTAGGCCAAAACGTATTGACCTCTTGTGATAATTTAATTGATTAATTAGCCAAGTTTATTAAGTAATCAAATTAACATGCAATGTACGTGTTGGCACAAACAAATTACCAATAAACTAAGTATGCAGTGGAAATTAAATTGACATGGTGATTTGTTTACGAAAGGGGAAAACCTACACAGTAAAAACCCCATCAAGTGATTTTAAACCACTCTCAAGAATCCACTATTATCAAAACAAGCAGTTACAAGTAAAAGAATCCTAGTACCTTCTACCAACCTAGAGTTGAACCCTTACCCCAATATACAATTGGACTTTTTTTGTTGTGACAATCTCTCCTTTTCAATGCACGGCTCCCAATACGTGACTAACCAATTACGTGGATCCTAGTACGCGACTTAATCACCAACTTGAGAAGGATGTTGGCTACAAAGTTCTTCTGTTCATCCCATAATGATGATCATGAAATTACTTGGTCAAAAAACCCTACGGTGTACAAAATACAGCAGCTTCTTCGAGAGAAAGAAGAACTAGGGCAAACTAGGTTTTCGGTCACACACTTCTTCACACTTGTGGAATTTGCACTTGCGCAACTTGTGTCACCTTTTATTACCCTTAAAATAATCCTTATATATGTTTAGGGTTGTGAGAAAAGAAAGCTCAAACATACATTCACGGATTGAATGAAAATCAGCTTGAAAAACTAAAATTCATAAACCTCAATAGATAGCCATCTATTGAGCTAGCTGTCGAGCCACGAGCTTCACCAGCTTTTAAATCTCAATAGATGCTAGCTGTCGAGCTTTAAAATCCTGCACTTTCTCACTTAATTCTTGGACAGACTTGCATGGCTTTAACACTTGAACTTGAAACCTTGTTTCTTGAAACATTAAACACATCCTAGATCTACCCAATCACAAGTAAAGTGCGTTTGTCAAAGGATTAGCCAATTACATAAAATGTTGACATAAGTTCTTAACATCAAATCACATATGTCCTAACAAAACACACGGCAAGAGACTTGATTAGCAACAAGTTAGTACCAAAACATAAACTTTGAATTAAACCCTAAAACTTGAATTTAAAGAGTAATTCAAAATAAAACTGACATGTGAAGATACTAGACATCAAGGCATGATAGAATCATTGGCATTATTCACTCAACATGTCAAAGGGTGTGTGCGTGTGCATCATATGCAAAAGTGTGCATCTAGGGCATGAAAACAGGCATAGGGCAATTTGTGAAAACACATAATCATTTGATGTTTCAAAAACAACGATACATGATTATCACCACAATCTTTGTACTCAATGGAGTCCAAGAAAACACACAAAAACATCTAAATACATTTTATCATCAACATGGTATGCACAACACAACACAAATCATAGTATAATGTATGAGCATGAAGTGTAAACATGTAAAATAAGCATTATACTATTAAATCCAACAAAACCCATATATCAAACTCAAAAAAAACATCAAAAACCCAAAAACATCAACCATATTTCAATATCTCAACAAACACCAAAACCAAGAAAACTAGGGCTATAAAGTTGAAATAAAGTGAAAAAAAAGTGAAAACTCATACCTTTTCTTGAAGATTGAAGATGAAAATGAAGGTTTTGTGAGTGAAAATTGTGGTTTTGGGAGAGGGAGAGGGAAAGGCAGAGAAGACAAAGAGGTTTGCACATGATGCGAGGGAAACTAAAACATTTTTGAAAACTGTCTGAGATTTAACCCTATTTATGCAAAACACGCATTTTTCACGACTCATATGACTTGCGATCAAGTCATCAAAATCCCTTGTGTAAGATTTTGAAAAAATTCTCTAAGTTTTTTTCGCAACTGGGACTTCCACTCGCCAGTGAGTCACGAAGCTCTCTAAGTAACCTTGCGACTAGACTTCCACTCGCGAAGTAGTCACAAAAATGAGTCACGAAAAGGACAAAATCCCAGAAATTTTGAAAAAATTTCTAAGTATTTTTCAAGACTGGAAATCTCACTTGCCAGGGAGTCGCGAAACCTTTTGTGTAACCTCGCGACTGGGGCCTCACGACTCGCATGACTCGCAAGTGAGTCGCCAAAAGGCAAAGTTGAAAAATTTTGGATTATTGTGAAAATTTTTGAAACAAAATACTTTCCTAAAACAACTAAAATGCTCAAAAATCTTTTTGTGTTTGATCAACATATCATTGAGTATGTACAACACATTTAATCAAGTACAATCACACAAATGAATAAGGCATTCATTGAACACAGACATGTGTGATGTGGGTGGGTATCAAATGTGAGATAGTCCTTAGTCTAACATGAGGCTTCAATGATCAATTCAACCAAGGCATACACAATTAGCACTAAGTAGAGTGACCAATCTCAATTACAAAAATGAGCATATAAGACCTCCCACAAAGACTTGATTACATAACTTTGAAACTTTTCATTTGGCTTCTTTTATTTCATAACATTTGATCTTTTTAGAACATTGCATCTCCTTTTTGAGATTGATGCCTGAAATTTTCAATATTTCACTTTTTAGAGTAGGCCTTTGGCTTTTGGGCATCATACACTTTGAATACAAGTCACTTTTCCTTTTTCCTAGTCAAATACTAGTATGTGCAACAACTTTTGCAACTCATTATCTCTTTTCGAGATTTGATATTGGTTGAGCTCTTTATGCAAAAACATAAAAGAGTAGGAAAATATATAGGCACAAGTCTATGTCTCAAGATCAACAAAACTATTGACGACTAATCATTCATGACAAGTTTGAAGATCGATTTACAGCAATTAAATAGATGTCAAGATTTTTCCCACAATGATATAAGTGCATAAAGAACAAGCTAAACTCGTAAATGCACAAAGCCATTAGTACAGAGGTACAAGGCTAAACATGCTTGTGACAATAAACAATAATGCCGATCAAACTTTTTGTATTTTCTACTTTTTATGTGTTTTTGGATTTTTGACACAAAGTAAGTAAAGATTAATAAAAAACAAACAAACATTCAAAGCTTTTAAGCAACAAAAACAGTAAAAACATGCTAGAATGAAAAACATAAGCAAACAACCAACAATGTCACAACATATCGAAAGAATTAATGCATGGACATGTTATAATGCTTATGCATGAGTACCCTTCTTCACCCACATGGCACGTGCATTTGGGGTGATATCCTTAGAGGATTGGGTACTTGAGTGATGATCTCAAACATTAGGGTGAAGTTGGCCAAACAAGAAGTGATGGTGTCTATCAACTTCATCACATCACCAATACCGGGATCAACTTCTCGTCCTTTTGATTGTTTGTGGTTCCCCTTGCCCTTTCCTTGTCCTTTTGGCCTTTAAGAACTCGCATTCTTCAATACTTGAAGCTTGTGGCAATTTGGCCTAGTGTGTCCTCAGATTCCACAATAATGGCAAAAGTGTTGAGTTTGAGGACTTCTTTATGCCTTCAGAAGAGACTTTCCTTTTGCCTTGGGTTTGGCCACAAATGGATTTGGAGGCTTTGTCAAAGCCTTTTGAATCACCATATTTGGCTTCTTCTCAGCCTTCACATTTGCAACAAGAGGAGTTGGCAACATCGGTTCCTTGGATTTAACAAACTTCATCTCCTTAGACACATTAGTGCTTGAGCTACTTTCACCGGTATATCCCAAGCCACTTCTATCGGAAGCGGCCTTTTGATAGGCAAGCACCTCATCAAGTTTCTTTGAAGCAACATGCTCCACTTTGGCATTAGCTTGAATAATCTCAAGCTCAAGAAACTTAATTCAAGAAAAGGCACTTGTTAGCTCTTCATTCAGTGCTTCAACTTCACATTTTGTCTCTTTATACCTCACAAGTATACTTTTATAATCTTGTTTTACTTTCTTCAGTTTTCTAATGGCGGCCTTCACCAATCTAGCATACTCTCCGGTCTTCTCAAGAAGGGAATTATAGGATTCTTGCAATCCCTTTGCCTCTTAATAGTTGCATTCTTCATCTTCATCATTAGATTCCTCTCCAACCCCCATAGACTCCACTTCGGTATGCTCATCAAGCTTTTCCACTAGAATGCTCAAATCTTCCGAAGAGTCTACGGGTGCAATGGTCATAAACGTGGAGTAGTTTCCTTCTCCATCACAACTTTCTTCTGAATCAGAGTTGGAGCTATCCGAGTCACTTAGGGTTATAGCAAAGACTTTACCCTTTACCTTCAAATAAGTGGGACAATTTTTCTTCACATGGCCATGCCCTTTGCACTCATAGCAAGTGACTGCTTGAGATGGAGATGAGTCTTTGGAGTCTTTCTTCTTGAAGTCTTTCTTGTCCTTCTTGAAATTTGAGAATTTACATTTCTTAAAAGACTTCCCATCCTTCTTGAATTTTAAGAACTTGCGAAAGTTCTTTGCAAGGTACGCCATTTCTTTTTCAACCTCATCCTCATCCGAGGAATCTTGAGCTTCAACTCTCTCATTGATCATCTTAAGAGCAAGAGATTTGCTCTTCCATTGTGATGGTAGAGATAGCTCATATGTTTGAAGAAAACCAATGAGTTCTTGAATCTTCATCTCATCGAGGTCTTTGCTTTCTTCGATGGTGGTGACCTTAGCACAGAAGTGCTCTGGCAATGATCGAAGGATCTTCCTAACAACCTTGGTGTCCTCCGTCTTCTCGCCTAAGTTAAACTTGCCAATCACCACTACATTCAATTTTCCATAGAAGGAGTCAAATGACTCATCTTCGCTCATCTTTAATTCTTCAAAGCGAGTGGTAAGCATTGTAGCTTTGTATCTTTCATCTTCTTGGTGCCTTCATATATGGTCTATAAGATTTTCCATGCCTTCTTGGCTATTGTCACAAGTGAAATCTTGTGAAATTCATTAGGTGAGTCACCACAAAATATAGCATTTAAATATTTACTATTAGCATTAGCCACTGCAAGGGTTGCCTTATCCCAAGTAGATTTGGCAGCCTCCGACCTAGTCCAACCATTCTCAACAGCATCCCAAATGCTCTCATCAATAAAGCACAAAAATGCACGCATACACACTTTCCAAAAGGCGTAATTACTCCCATCAAAGAAGGGAGGTGCATTAAGGGATTGAGACCTATCCATCCTAGGGTCAAGGATCACACTTAGGATATAGAAATCTGACAAAGTGTACTTGCTCTGATACCAATTGAAAGCTCACTTAGTGTGTTAAAATACTAGTGAATGTTTAGACCCCCAATTACAAATTTTCCAAATCAAGCTTATATTCAAACAATTGATGTTTGGAATGATAAATATAAGCAATACCCAAATTGGCAAAACACTCTAAACCATAATTAATCACAAACACGGCAGTAGTTAAAAGGAATAGAGTAAGGAAGAGAGAAGCAAACACAAAGATAACACCAAGACGTGTTATCGAAGAGGAAACCGAAGAACTCAGCGAAAAACCTCTCCACTGCCCTCTAAGCGGTAAAATGATCCACTAGAAAATCAGTTCGAATACATGAATAGCAATAGACCCTCCAAGCCTAATCTACTCGATGTACCTAAGCCCTCCAAGCTTCTTGCTCTAGCAAGGTTAAGCCTAACCGTATCTTCTCTAGCTTTCTAGATCCCATGATAAGCCCATTGCATTAACCAAATGAATTGGTCATCTCTAAACTATTTCCCAAGCACCAAATAACCTTCTCACTCATATGAATATGGTGAGGTAAGGATTTGGTTAAAGATCCTCTCAAGGGTATGTCAATGGAGAGGGTGAGAGTAGAGAAATTTGGATAATCAAAAGTATAAGATTGTGGATAAATCAATCTTGTTGTTCTCTAGCATTTATCTCTCAAAATTCTCTCTAAAAGCACTCTACATTTCATGGGTATGAGGCTATTTATATTAGGGAATGAGAAGCAATGTGAAAAGTCAATTTCCTACAAAACAGGGGTCTTTGGCGAGTGGCTCACGACTGGGATAAGTTACGAGTTCCAGTCGCCAAATAATAGAATGGCTAGACTGTACTTTTTGTCTTATAGTGATCCAGCTGTCCTGACCCTTCAACTTCCTGCATGCTTTACACTTGCGACACTTCTGGCAAGTCAGTCACAAGATCCAATCGCGAGATGCTCTTTGATTGCACTTACTGATCAAATCTTCACACTCTCACAGACACAACCCTTAACATAATTCCCACCTAAATACAGGGTTTCTAATTGCTGAATTACAAGCAAATTTGGCATGGAATAAAGCCAACACATAGTTGAATAAATTCAATCTTACAAAAATATTGAGTAAATTTTAGGTGATGGCCCCCTTTCATTTTTTTTTAAAAAAAAAGTATAAATGCTCCTTAATTCATTGTTGTCTCATTTGTTTTCCTTTCAATATTGACTTTTTTTTTAATATATAAGTCATTAATTTTAGGAGCATTTAAAGTATAAGTTAATAAAAATATATAAGTAAATTTTTTTAGCAAAATATTTTTGTTGTTTTCGAAAAATAAAGTCATACGCATTTATATAAAGAGTCAAAGCTATAAGAATACAATGATACATTTGGCTTGGCCCCACTTGAAAAAATTTTCCAGCTCCGCCGACGATTCTGTTGTTTTTAATTTGTGAATAGAAAACAACATCAAAACAAAGTCTATGACCTTGTTGGGCTTGCTTCGAAACAAATTCAAAACAAAACAATAGGGCTGTAAATAAACCAAATTGTTTATGAACAGTTCAAGCTTGGTTTGAGAAAATTATTGTTTATGTTTGTTTATTTAACATACAAATCAAGCTCAAGCCCAAGTTTAATTAAGCTCAACTGCTAGGTTCTAAAGATTTAGGTTTAAATGTTTAGAATCATATTTTTATTATGTTGGCAAACCGAGAACAAAACATGTCTAGTCTAGGTCTTTAGGCAATATTTAAAAGTGGTTGTTTCAAGGTTCAAGTCCAGCTAATTGCAGAAAAAGGAAGTGAGGTTCTGCCTTGCTCGACCGATTGAGAATTAAGCTCGAACAATCGAAAATAGCAGGCATAGTTTTCTGCATAATTTTTGAACAAGCCCAAGCCCGCGAAAATGTTTAAGGTTTCATCTAAACTTCTCCACATAAAAAAGGGGAACCCTAACCATGTTTTGAAGACACTTAGGAGACTTGTGTGTTACTATTTGTGAGATTTGAGAGATTTTGTACCTTCTAACTACACAAGAATCTACCAAAGCCAAAACTACAATCAAGCGTTGGTAGAACATGGTTGCTACATCAAGATCATTACCGAAGGTGATCTGAAACCTTTGAGTGGGATCTCAAAGTCACAAGCATGGGTGCTTGTGTTGCAGTAAATCCAAGAAGAAAAGGAGTTTGTAGATTTGGCGCTTGCACATGGTCGTGTCAATAAGTTATCACATGAGGTAATAATAGATTTAGGGTTAAATCTAATTGTGAATGTTCAAATAGTATATAAAATACCTATGAATGTTTAGACCCCCAATTTACAAATTACTAATACAAGCTTATAATCAAACAATATATGTGCGAAATATGATAATAAGCTAAAACAGAATTGGTAAAACAATCTAAACCATAATTAATCACAATTACATCAGTAATTAAAAGGCAAAGATTAAGGGAAGAGAGATGCAAATACAAAGACAACACATCAATGTGTTATCGAAGAGGAAACCGAAGTCCTCAGCATAAAACCTATCTGCCACCCTCCAAGCGATTAATAATCCACTAGAGAATAAAGTTGGGATACATGAATAGCAGAAGACCCTCCAAGCCTAATCTACCCAGTGCACCTAAGCCCTCCAACCTTCTTACTCTAACAGGGTTACGTCGAACCTTGTCTTCTCTAGCTTACCAGATCCCGCAATAGCCCATTGCATAAACCAAAATCAATTAGTCCCTTCTGAACTAATTCCCAAGCACCAAAATACTTTCTTATAGATATGGGTATGGTGAGATAAGAATTTGGCTAAATGTACTGTAAGGTTGAATTTAATCAACCATTTTGTTGGTTTTATTCCGTGCCAATTTGCTTATAATTCAGCATTTAGAAACCCTGTATTTAGGTGGGAATCATGTTAGGGTAGTGTGTGAGAGAGTGTGAAGAAAAGCTCAAGAGTGTGCACTCAAGCAGGGCCTCGCGACTAGATCTCACGACTAGCTCGCGGTTGGCAAGTTGCCAAAGGAGGCATGCATGTGAAGCATGCAGAGGAGCTGAAGAGTCACGCCAACTGGAGCACTACAGGACAAAACTTCCAGTCTAGCTAGGCAATTAGCTTGCGACTCAGTCAAGTTACGAGGTCAAGTCGCCAAACCACTCTGTTTGGGAAAAACTGACCTTTCGTATTCCAAACATACACCAGTATAAATACCCTGTAAGGTTGAATTTAATCAACCATTTTGTTGGCTTTATTCTGTGCCAATTTGCTTGTAATTCAGCACTTAGAAACCCTGTATTTAGGTGGGAATCATGTAAGGGTAATGTGTGAGAGAGTGTGAAGAAATGCTCAAGACTGTGCACTGAAGCAGGGACTCGTGATTGGATCTCCCGGGTGGCTTGCAATTGGTAAGCCACCAGAGGATGCACATGAGTGAAGCAAGCAGAGAAGCTGAACTGTCATGCCAATTGTAGCACAATAGGACAAAAATTCTAGACTGGCCATTCAGTTAGCTCGCAGCTTGAACTCGTGACTCAGTCAAGTCGCGTGGCAAAGTCACCAGCCAGCTCTGTTTTGAAAAACTAACTCTTCACATTCCAGTCTCACACAAGTATAAATACTCCTTATACCCATGAAATGTAGAGAGCTTTTACAGAGAATTTTAAGAGATAAACCCTAGAGAAAAATAAGATTGACCCACCCACAATCTTTACATAGTGACTCTTCAAATTCCTCATCTCTCACCCTCTCCATTGTTACATCCTTGAGAGGTTCTTTAGCCAAATCCTTTTCCCACCATACCCATATTTGTGAGAAGCCATTTTGGTGCTTGGGAAGCAGTTTGGAAGGGATTAATTGATATTGGTTGATGCTATGGGTTATAGCAGAATTCGGTAAGCTAAAGAAGACAAAGGTTCGGCGTAACCTCGTTGGAGCAAGAAACTTGGAGGGCTTAGGTACACTGGGTAGATTAGGCTTGAAAGGTCTTCTACTGTTCATGTATCCCAACTTTATTCTTTAGTGGATTATTGACCGCTTGGAGGGCGGCAGAGAGGTTTTACGCTGAGGGCTTCGATTTCCTCTTCGATAACACATCGTTGTATTGTCCTTGTGTTTACATCTCTCTTCCCTTAATCTTTACCATTTAATTTCTGTTGTGGATATGATTTTATTTGGTTTAGATTGTTGATCAATTTTGTGTTATGCTTATGTTCATATTCTGCACATTAATTGTTTAATATTAAGCTTGAATTGGTAATTTGTAAAATTGGGGGTCTAAACGTTCATAATGTTTTATATGCTAATTGAACATTCAATTGGTATCAATGTGGGTGCACTTGCTGTGGTTTAATTACCCTAGTATGATCCTTGACCCAGTTTGAGATGGACCGGTCTCAATCTTTAAATGCGCCACCATATTTTAATGGTAGCAATTATGCCTTTTGGAAAGTCCAAATGAGGGCATTTTTATGTTCAATAGATGAAGCTGTTTGGGATGCCATTGATATTGGATGGACTAGGCCGGAGGCTACCAAATCCACGTAGGATAAGGCAGCTCTCACGGCATCTAATGTGAATAGTAAAGTATTAAATACTATTTTTTGTGGTGTATCTCCAGATGAGTTCCACAAGATATCTCACATCACTTTTGCCAAGGAGGCATGGCAGATATTGGAGACCACTTATGAAGGAACAAAGAAAGTAAAAGACACCAAGTTGCAGATGTTGACCACTCGGTTTGAGGAGCTAAAAATGAGTAAGGACGAGTCTTTTGACTCTTTCTATAGCAAGCTGAATGAAGTGGTCATCGGCAAGTTCAACTTGGGGGAGAAAACTGAGGACTTAAAAATAGTTAGGAAAATTCTTCGTTCATTGCCAAAGAGCTTCCGTGCAAAGGTCACAACAATTGAGGAGAGCAAGGTCCTTCATGATATCAAAATCCAAGAACTGATTAGCTCCCTTCAAACTTATGAGTTATCATTGCCCTCACAAAGGAAGAGCAAATCCCTTGCACTTAAGACTATTAATGAAAGGGCAGAAGCTCACGATGCCTTGGATGAGGATGGTTTTGAGAAAGAAGTTGCTTATCTAGCAAAGAATTTCTGAAAATTCCTAAAGTTCAAGAATAGTGGGAAATTTGCTAAAAAAGGGAAGTTCCCAAGTTTTGGAAAGGATAAAAAGGACTTCAGAAAGAGAGAAGGGAAGGAGTCCTATTCCACTCAAGGAGTCACTTATTTGAATGTAATGGACATGGCCACTTCAAAAAGGAATGTCCTAATTATTTGAGAACGAAGGCAAGGTGTATGCCACCACTCTTAGTGACTCAGATTCTTCTAACTCTGATTCGGAGGAAAGCTGTGATGGAGAAGGGAATTACTCCGCTTTTATGACTATTGCTCATGTTGAATCAACAAATGATTTAAGTTTGCTGAAGAGCTTGGAGAGCATAGTGATGAAGAATCAATGGGAGTTGTAGAAGAATCAGATGTTGAAGAAAATGAAAGTACAGCCGGTCTTCAAGAGAATTACAACTCACTCCTTGAGAAGTCAGGAGAATATGCAAGGATGGCCAAGGCAACCGTTAAAAAGATAAAGAAGGCAGAGGAGGATTATAGAAGTATCCTAGTGCAATATAAGGAGGCCAAATGTGAAATAGAGATGCTGAATGGAGAGCTAACTGAAGCTTACTCAAAGATAAAATTTCTTGAGATTGAAGTGGTTTAAGCAAATGCCAAAGCAGAAAGAGTTCCCTCTAAGAAGCTAGATGAAGTTCTTTCTCATCAAAAACCTTTCTCTGATAGAATCGGATTGGGATATATTGGAGAGAGTAGTCCAGCTGTGAATATCTCCAAGGAAGTAAAGTTTGTGACAGCAAAAGAACTGGTTGTAGTTGCACCTACTGCTGAAAAAGTAAATATGGAGAAGAAATAAAATGTGGCTGACCAACAGGTGTTGAATAAGCCCCGTAATCAATTAGTTGGCAGACCTGAAGCTAAGGGGAAATCACTTCCAAAATCACAAAGAGGTTCGAGAACAAACCATTTCTGCCATCACTGTGGACTTCAATGGCACACCAGACCAAATTGTCATAAGCTTAGTGCATTGAAGAATGCAAGGGATTAAAGGTCAAGAGGACCAAGAGATGACAAAAGGAATTGGGCTGCTGGGCATTCAAGCGGTCGAGATGGTGATTCCAGAGTGATGGATGCGGTGAAGATGATTGATGCATTCACCACCTGCTTGGCAAGCTTCACCAGAAGGTTTGAAAGCCTTAACACTCGTACCCAATACTATAGGGATATCACCCCAAATGCACGTGACGTGTGGGTGAAGAGGGGTACTCATGCATAAGCATTACAACATGTCCATGCATCAATACTTCCTATGTTTTGTGACTATGCTTGTTTGTATGCTTTTTGCTAGCTTGAGTTGAAAATTGTTTGTATGTTTGCTTTTGTTTTAAACGTTTTTACATTGTTGTTTTTTTATCAATCTTTTATTGCTTATTGTGTCAAAAATCCAAAAACACATAAAAAGTAGAAAATCCAAAAATTTTGATTGACATTATTGTGTTTTGTCACAAGCATATTTTGCCTTGTACCTTTGTACAAATGGCTTTGTGCATTTACGAGCATAGCTTGTTCCCTATGCACTCATATCTGTAAGGTTGAATTTTATCAACCGTTTTGTTGGCTTTATTCAGTGCCAAATTTGCTTGTATTTTAGCAATCAGTAACCCTGTATTTAGGTGGGAATCATGTAAGGGTAGTGTGTGAAAGAGTGTGAAGAAATATTCAAGATTGTGCAAAGAAGTAGGGACTCGCGACTGAATCTCGCGAGTGGCTCGCGGCTTGCAAGCTGCCAGAAAGTTGCACACGTGCCAAGCATGCAAAAAGCTGAAGAGTCACGCCAGCTGTTGCACTACAAGACAAAAGTCCCAGGCTGGCCAGGCCGTTAGCTCGCGGCTTGAACTCACGACTCAACCCAGTCGCGAGGTCAAGTCGCCAAAAAACCCTGTTTTGTATAACTGACTTTTCACATTCCTTCTCACCCTACTATATATATACCCTTATACCCACGATATTTAGAGAGCTTCCAAAGAGAATTTTGAGAGAGAAACCCTAGAGAAAAACAAGATTGATTCATCCATAATCTTCATATAGAGACTCTTCAAATTCCTCTACTCTCGTCCTCTCCATTGTCAAATCCTTGAGAGGTACATTACCAAAACCTTTTCTCACCATACCTATATCTATAAGGAGGCCATTTGGTAATTGGGAAGCAGTTAAGAAGGGACCAATTTCATATTGGTAGATGCTATGGTCAAGTAGCGGAATCCGGCAAGCTAAAGAAGAAATAGGTTCGGCGTAACCTCGTTGGAGTAGGAGCTTGGAAGGCTTAGGTACATTGGGTAGATTAGGCTTGGAGGGTCTTCTGTTGTTCATGTATCCCAACTACATTCTTTAGTGGATTGTTCACCGCTTGGAGGGCGGCGGAGAGGTTTTATGCCGAGAGCTTCGATTTCCTCTTTGATAACACATCAAGTGTTGTCCTTGTGTTTGCATCTCTCTTCCCTTAATCTTTTCCATTTAATTTCTGCTGTGAATGTGATTTTATTTGGTTTAGATTGTTTATCAATTCTGTACTAAGCTTATGTTTATTTTCCATACATTAATTGTTTGACATTAACCTTGAATTGGTAATTTGTAAATTGGGGGTCTAAACGTTCAAGGTGTTTCACACACTTATTGAACTTTCAATTGGTATCAAAGCAAGTACACTCTTATTGGTTTCATTACCATAGTGTGATCCTTGACCCCATATTGAGATGGACCGGTCTCAATCTTTAAATGCTCCACCATATTTTGATGGTAGCAACTATACATTTTGGAAGGTAAGGATGAGAGCTTTATTGTGTTCTATAGAAAAGGATGTTGCCTACCTTGCAAAGAATTTCTGCAAATTTCTAAAGTTCAAAAACAGTGAGAAATTTGGTGATAAAGGGAAATTTATGAGTTCCGGAAAGGAGAAGAAAGACTTCAAAAACAGAGAAGGGAAGGAGTCCCAATCTACACAAGGAGTCACTTGTTTTGAGTGTAATGGACAGGGCCATTTCAAAAAGGAATGTCCTAATTATCTGAGATTGAAGTGCATGGTGTATGCCACCACTTTTAGTGACTTAGATTCCTCCACCTCTAATTCGGAGGATAGCTGTGATGAAAAAGGGAATTTCTCAGCATTCATGACTGTTGCTCATGTTGAGTCTTCGGAGGACTTGAATTTGCTTGTGGAAGAACTTGGGGAGCATAGTGATGAGGAATTGATGGGAATTGTAGAAGAATCAGATGCTGAAGAAGATGAAGATACAACTGGTCTTAAAGAGAACTACAATTCTCTATTGAAAAGTCATGAGAATATGCAAGGGTGGCCAAAGTAGCTGTGAAAAAGATGAAGAAAGCTGAAAAAGACTATAAAAGTCTTCTAGTGAGATATAAGGAGGCCAAGTGTGAAATAGAGACCCTAAATGGCGAGCTAACCGAAGCTTACACCAAGATAAAATTCCTTGAGCTTGAGGTGGTTCAAGCAAATGCTAAGGTAGAGCGAATCTCTACAAAGAAGCTTGATGATGTTCTTCATTCTCAAAAGACCTTCTCCAACAAAACCGGATTAGGATATATTGGAGAAAGTAGTTCAGCTGTGAACATCTCCAAAGAAGTGAAGTTTGTGAAGGCCAAAGAGCCAGTTGTAGTTGCCTCTACTATTGAAAAGACAAATATTGAGAAGAAGAAGAATGTAATTGACCAGCGGGTGTTGAACAAGCCCCGTAATCAATCTGTGGTCAGGTTTGAAGGCAGATCAAAATCTCTTCCACGATAGCAAAGAGGTCCTAGAACGAACCATATGTGCCATCACTGCGGACATCAAGGGCACACCCAACCCAATTGTCATAAGCTAAGAGCATTGAGGAATGCTAGTGACAAGAGGTCAAGAAGACCAAGAAATGACAAGAGGACTTGGGCTGTTGAGTCATCAAGAGATTGAAATGTTGATCCCAGAATGATGGACGTGATGAAGATGATTGGTGCATTCACCAACTGCTTAGAAAGCTTCACTAGAAGGTTTGAAAGTCCTAACCCTCGTACCCAATCCTATAAGGATATCACCCCAAACGCACGTGACGTGTGGGTGATGAAGGGTACTCATACATAAGCATTACCACATGTCCATGCATAAATACTTCCTATGTTGTGTGTTTGTTGGTTTGTTTATTGATTATGAGATTTGAAAATTGTTTGTTAGTTTCATTTCTTTGTTTTTTTCTTTTTGTTTACATTGTTGCTTCTTATCAATCTTTTCCTTCGTGTGTGTCAAAAAATCCAAAAACCACATAAAGAGTAGAAAATCCAAAAAGATTGATCGACATTGTTGAGTTTTGTCTCAAAATATGTTTTACCTTGTACTTTTGTGCAAATGGCTTTGTATATCTACGAGCATAGCTTGTTCCCTTTGCACTTATATCATTGTGGGAGAAATTTTGAAATCTTTTGTGACCGTTGTAAATAGATCTTCAACCTTGACATGAATGATTAGTGAATGGTTTTGTTGATCTTGAGACATGTATAGACTTGTGTCTATATATCTTCCCACACTTTATTTTATTGTTTTTGCTAAAAGAGCTCACCAAATGTAAATCTCCAAATGAAAAGAAATATTGAGCTACAAAAACCTGTCATACATACTAGTATTTGACTAAGAAAAAGGGAAAGTGACCAAAAATTAAAAGTGTATGATGCCCAAAAAGCTAAAGCCTAACTCATCATATGAAATATCAAAAATTTCAGGCATCAATCTCAAAATGAGATGTGTTGATTCAAATAAATTAAATGATATGTCAAACATGGAGCCAAATGAAAAGCTTCAAAGTTATTGTACTCAAGCCTTTGTGGGAGGTCATATATGCATATTTCTATAATTGAGATGGATCACATTATCTAGTGCTAGTTGTGTATGTCTTGATTGAATTGATCATTGAAGCTTCACATTAGACTAAGGACTATCTCATCTTTGATATTCACACACAACACACATGTCTATGTTCAATGAATGCCATATTCATTCGTGTGATTGTACTTAATTAAATGTGTTTTCACATGCTCTATCTTTGTTGATATATCACAAAAAGATTTTTGAGTGTTTTAGTTGTTTTTGTAAAAATGGTCCAAAAATTTCAAAAATTGTTTTGCTCTATTCTGGCGACTCAATTGCGGGTAGAACCAGTTGCATGTCCCAGTCGCAAGTCCATCACAAAGATTTTTCGTAATTCACTGGCGACTCTTTGGCGAGTAAATGCTTTAGTCACGAAAAAGACTAAGAATATTTTTCAAAAATTGGTTTTTCATGCTTTTCGCGGCTTAGGTTGGCAACTTATTCGCGAGTGGAAGGTCTAGTTGCAAGGGGTACACAAAGATTTTCGCAGTTCAATTCGCGACTCTCTTGCGAGTGGAACTTCCAGTCACAAAAATCGCTTAGAAATTTTTTTCAAAGTTTTCTTTGTAGTGTTCTGGCTGCTGGTCCTGGCGACTTGCACGCGACTTATCTCAGTCGCGAAAATCGCGTGTTTTGGGCAAACTTGGTCAATTTTTAAACCTTTTCAATTTTCCCTCGAACATTTCTAACTGTTCATCTTCTTCCTTTTCTGAAAAACTCTCAAACTCACTGTGTGTCTCTCAAACGAACTTGCATTTTGCTTCATTTCTCTTTCAAATATTCAAGAAAAAGGTATGGGTTTTCTCTCTCTCACTACATATTTCTTGTTTTGAGTTTGTTTTCTTGGATTTGTGATTTGTTACTGAGTTTTGTGATATCTTTAGTTTCAACTATGGGATGGGTTCATGTTTGGTGAGTTTGGGTGTTTGGGCTTGGTTGATCTTGTTTGCGCTAGGTTGCTAAATATGGTTACTTTCATGTTTCTTTTCAATATTAACGTTTATTATCTAATCTATGTTGTATGGAAAATCCCATACCCATGTTTATTAGTCACATTTTTATATGATATTGTTTTTGTTATATACTCTGTTTGTGAGTATTTTTGTTTCAGTTTGGTTAAGTTCTGTTTATTGGGTTATAATGTCTTGTCTACTTGTTGCTATAATTTCCTGTTCTCATGAATGCTGCTATTGCCTTGAGGATACTGTTTGCCCTATGTTGGTATGATCATATCATAATCATTTAGATGTCTCATAGACATATTGTTTGGTTAAATGTGGTATTCATTGTTTCAATCCAACTGAGTAGTGGTGTTGCATTTTGTGTTTGGAATTGTGACCTAGATTATTTGTGTTTGAGCTGTTGAGTAAATAGGTTGTTTTATTCCTCACTAATTTGAACTTTCTCATTCTACACCTGCCTCTAAGCTGTGTCTTAATTGAGTACTTTGGTGCTATATTTTTAACAATAACGTGTTACTAATGTTCTAAGTGTCCCTTTATTGTGCTTTGTATTGTGGCCTTTTTTGCTTGTTCACAGATGGCACCTTCTCCTACAAAGAAGAAGACTCCTACTAAGAAAGCTGACAAAAGGTTGAAAATGGACCATAACCTATATAGGTCGGTTCAACACTTTGATAGATATAGGGACTCTTTCTTGAGGGGTACCATCATTTAGGAAAGATTTGTTAACTTAGGGGATTTGAGGGATACCTTCATTCCAAGTTGCTTTGAGGGCAAAGGATGGGATAAATTATTGAGTGACCTACCTGCTATCTATGAGCCTTTAATTAGAGAATTCTATGCAAATGCTGTGATAAGGGAGGATGAGTTGAGTTGTTGGGTTAGAAGAAAGGAATTCACCATAGATGCCCATGATATTGATGAGGTGCTAGGGCTTGAAGGATTCGAGGACTCTAACTTCACCAACTACAAAGACAGGATGCTTTCTATAGAAACTGTCCAAACTCGCATTGGTGGACAAAGAGAAGGGAGATGCCTTAACACTATCGCATTTCCAGCTGACATAAGGTGCCTAACCACCATCATGATGTTCAATTTGTATCCTATGAGGAAGCTGACTACAATCAACAATGCCAAAGCTATCTTCCTCATGAAACTTAAGGCGAAAACCTTCATTGACATCAGCGCTCACATCTTTGACACTATTGTGGATGAGACTAAAACCACCTCTAGGCCCAAACTGATCTTTCCTAGCCTTCTTATGAAGCTTTTCAAAGCAAAAGGTGTTGAAATCCCTCAAGATATCAACCCCATGCCTACACCTTCAGCTATCACCAAGCTAACCATCATCAGGATTCAAGTTCATCTTCCAGGTGATGAAGAGGTAGGTGATCAAGATGAGGTTGACCAAATGGAGACTGAGACAGTGATTGTAGGACAAGCTTCAACACCCGGAATCCGAGGCAAGAGGAGCAGAGCTTCAACCTCATTAGAGGTACCACCTGATGCATTCCAAATCATTCTGGAGAGGATTGATGGACTCAGAGAGGTCCAAAATGAGCATACTGACAGGATGGCAGTACTTCAGGATCAGCTCAACATACTTTCAGCCAAGTTTGACAGTTTTAGCACCCAGCAATGACCCTTTGGCCATTCTGGTCAAAAAGGGGGAGAACTTTTGAGGGACAACTCTTGAGGGGGAGTGTCAGTTTAAGGGGGAGCTGTTTATGTTTTGGTTTTACTTTATGTTTATTATAGTTTATGGTTTTGATGTGTCTAAACACTTAGTTTATTGTTTTGGTTTTAAACTCTTGGATCTATTTGACAAAGTTTGTTAATATTTAAATTTGTTATTTAGTATGTTTTTGGTAGTTTGAGCCCATGTTGCTTTTGTAAGCTTTTAGGGTTTGTTTCCATGTGTTTTGTAGGCTTTTTATGGTTTGTACCATGCTATGCAGCCTCTTGTTCCCTAGTAGGATTTTGTTCCTAGATGCATATACTATTGTGCACTGGTTGAGTGTTGGGCATGCAAGTGATTTGCATTAAGCTTATTAACTTGTATGTCCAGATGTTCATTCTAGGTGTGAATGAGCATTGTGGTCACTATTTTATAGTGATTGCCTGTTTGGTCGAGCCATGGTTTACTTCTCATTCCATTTTGCTTGATCGCATTGTGCTTGCCTCATATGCATTACAAGTTTTCTGCATACAATGATCAAATTGTGTTGTTGTGTTTCAAGAGTTACTTGTTCATATGATTCAAGAGCTTATCAGATTCTAGAGTTAGGTGTGAGTGAGTTTTGTTCAACGGTTCCCAACTCACATATTAAGTCTAGAGTTTGTTTTAGGGTTTTGTCACGAAATAGCCAAAGGGAGAGATTGTAAGGTTGAATTTTATCAACCATTTTGTTGGCTTTATTCTGTGCTAAATTTGCTTGTATTTTAGCAATTAGTAACCCTATATTTATGTGGGAATCATGTAAGGGTAGTGTGTAAGAGAGTGTGAAGAAATGTTTAAGATTGTGCAAAGAAGCAGGGACTCGCGATTGGATCTCGCGGGTGGCTCGCGGCTTGCAAGCCGCCAGAAAGTTGCACACATGCCAAGCATGCCAGAAGCTGAAGAGTCACGCCAGCTATTGCACCAAAAAACATAAGTCCCAGGCTGGCCAGGCCATTAGCTCGCGGCTTGAACTCGCGACTCAACCCAAACACGAGGTCAAGTCGCCAGAACACCCTGTTTAGGAAAAACTGACTTTTCACATTCCTTCTCACCCTACTATATATATACCCTTATACCCACGATATTTAGAGAGCTTCCAGAGAGAATTTTGAGAGAGAAACCCTAGAGAAAAACAAGATTGATTCATCCACAATCTTCATGTAGAGACTCTTTAAATTCCCCTACTCTCTTCCTCTCCATTGTCAAATCCTTGAGAGGTACATTACCAAAACCTTTCTCACCATAACCATATCTGTGAGGAGGCCATTTAGTATTTGGGAAGCAGTTAAGAAGGGACCAATTTCATATTGGTAGATGCTATGGTCAAGTAGCGGAATCCGGCAAGCTAAAGAAGAAATAGGTTCGGCGTAACCTCGTTGGAGTAGGAGCTTGGAGGGCTTAGGTACATTGGGTAGATTAGGCTTGGAAGGTCTTCTACTGTTCATGTATCCCAACTACATTCTTTAGTGGATTGTTTACCGCTTGGAGGGCGGCGGAGAGGTTTTAAGCCGAGGGCTTTGGTTTCCTCTTCGATAACATATCGAGTGTTGTCCTTGTGTTTGCATCTCTCTTTCCTTAATCTTTTCCATTTAATTTCTGCTATGAATGTGATTTTGAAAGTTCAAAAACGTGTACAAAAACACCTTTGAACGTTTAGACCCCCAAATTACAACTTAATCAATTCAAGCAATATGTCAAACAACTAGTGTGCGGAAACTTAACATATGCTATCACACGAAATTGATTAAATACTATCTAAGCCATAACAGATTAATATCCACAGCAGATAAATAAAAAGGCAAAGATAGAGAGGAAGGAAGATGCAAACACAAAGACAACACGCGATGTGTTATCGAAGAGGAAACCGAAGCCCTCGGCGAAAAACCTCTCCGTCGCCCTCCAAGCGGTAATCAATCCACTAGAAAATATAGTTGGGATACAAGGACAGCAATAGACCCTCCAAGCCTAATCTACCCAGAGCACCTAAGCCCTCCAAGCTTCTTGCTCCAACGAGGTTGCGCCGAACCTTTTTCTTTTCTAACTTCCCGGATTCCGCTACTAAACCGTAGCATCAACCAATGAAGATTGGTTCCTTCCTAACTGCTTCCCAGAAATCCAAACAGCAGTCTCACAATGATGATGACGGTGAGAACCTGGTTTGGTATAATGCCTCTCAAGGATTTGACAATGGAGAGGAAGAGAGTTGAGGAATTTGAAGAGTCTCTAAGGTATAGATTGTGTGTGAATCAATCTAGTTTTTCTCTAGGGTTTCTCTCTCAAAATTCTCTCTGGAAGCTCTCTTTCAATCGTGGGTAATAGGGGTATTTATACTGGAGTGGAGAGGAATGTGAAACGTCAGGTTTTTACAAAACAGGGGTGGCTCGCGGCTTGACTAAGTCGCGAGATCCAGTCGCGAGATAACCGTATGGCCAGTTGTCCTGTTTTGTCCTGTAGTGCTCCAGCTAGCATGACTGTTCATCTTCCAGCATGCTTGGCCCGTGTGCTGCTTCTGGCGACTTGCAGTCGCGAGTCACCCGCGAGTCCTAGCCGCGACACTCTGTTTTCTTGCACACTCTTGAGCAAACTTCACTCTATCTCACTCACTACCCTTACATCAAACCCACCTAAATACAGGGTTACTAAATGCTGAATTACAAGCAAATTTGGCACGGAATAAAGCCAATTAGATGGTTGAATAAATTCAACCTTACAATCTCCCCCTTTGGCTATTCTGTGACAAAACCCTAAAACAGACTCTAGACTTAACATGTGAGTTGGGAACAGTTGAACAAAACTCACTCATACCTAACTCTAGAAGCTGTGAAGCACTTGAATCATATGAACATAATACTCCTGAAACACAACAATACACCATGATCATTGTAAGCAGAAAATTATAAAATGCATATGAAACAGGCAATATGTGATCAAGCAAAGATGGAGTTATGAAACAAACCATGGCTTGATCAACCGAGTGAACACCACAATGTAGTGATCACAGTGCTCATTCACACTTGGAATGAACACAAGGACATACAAGTTAACAAGCACAAGGCAAGACACTTGTATGCTCAACACTCAACCAATGCATATCACACAAGGCATATGCATCTAGGAACAATCCTACAAGGGCACAAGAGTGACAGTACATAAACCAAAATGTATACCATTTAGATTGAAGTACTGATTTCAACATAGCATAAAGGCTGCACTAGGCAAGGTACATACCATAATGCCTACAAACTATGCATAAAACATAAACCCTAAAAGCTTACACAAGCACATGGGTACAAAACACAAACATCCTGAATAACAGTTTACGGGTACAAAACACAAAACATCAACTTAAAGAGAAGAAGAATGTAAAGACACTCCCCCTTAGATAAAGACACTCCCCCTTTGATCATGCCTATCTCTCCCCCTTTTTGTCATGGAATAGGCTAGTCATCCTCTTCCAGCTTTCTCTGAATTTGATCCAGTTGAGTTTGAAGAGAAGTAAACTTCATATCCCACCGAGTGTTTTGATGGTGAAGAGAAGCAGTGAGTCCAGACATCTTTGTATTCAACTCGTGGACAGAGGAGACAATGCGATCAAGTTTCTCATCCAGGGAGAGAGTGCCAAACTGAGAGTCATTGTGAGATGCAGAAGTTTCTAGTTTGGCTCTCTTCCGACTATGTCCAATGCTGGCATTGAATGTACGCATGTTGATTGGACTTGGTTTGGGCATAGGGGATTCATCAGCCATTGGATAAATTCCCTTGAGCTTCAAGATCCGGGAAATGAGACTGCAGAAAGGAACGCATATCCGAGACTCAGTTCGAAGAACCGTTTTGCGCAGAACATGAAAGATATGAGCACAGATGTCTATTTCCACATCAGAGATTAGATCATGAAGAAATAAAGCCCGTCCAAGGTTCATATACCCAGTGCTTGACAAAGGGTACAAATTGTGAAACATTACAATTGTAAGCACTCTCAGCTTTGGAGAGAGAGAGGAAACACTGATGGATTTGCCATTTGGCGAGAACTCCAAGTCTTGACCAAGACTTTCTTTAAGAAGCTCCTCATCAGGACAGAGATCATCGTAAACCGGCGAATGTCGGAAAATGGGTCTGTTGATGTGAAGAATTTCTGCCAGATATGCAGGAGAGACAGAAAAGCTCTTTTTCCGAACCCAGCACTTAAGTTCATCTCCTTCCACAATGGCGTTGGCATAAAATTCTTTTACCAACTCTTCATACGCATCATCCGGATCAGAGAGAAGGTAATTCCAATCCTTGTGAGCAAACCATTTCGGAATGTCAGTGTCATGAAGTGATGGCTGATCCAAAGCTCTTTCTAGTAGTGGTTTGGCATGAAGAAAGAAATTCTCATAAGTCTGATAGGCTGCATATGATCTGAACCTGTCGGGATCGAATCTCTTTGATGAAGAACGAGTCCCTTTTGGTTGAGGTGAGAAATCATCAACATCTATTACTGGTTTCTTCCCTTTGGAACTACCTCCTTTTACAGTAGCCTTTTTGAATGGTGACATGACCAGTCTGCATTCTGAACAGGGGAAACGACAGAACACAATCCAACAAACTTTATTAGCAGTGGGTTAGTGGAAATATAGGGACAATGTAGAAACCCTAATAGCTGGATGAAAATGGACAGAAAATAGTAATGAGGGACACAAATGGCTTAAATTGAACTACACAGAAGAAGGAGTCCAAAGAGAACCACATAATCAGTTGAAAAAGGACCCACATTCAACAACACATCAACAGGATACCACACAAGATCATAGTGAAACACGTCATCAACAGCAGATCAGACAAAAAATTAGCTAACCCTAGCTAAGCACATGATGAAGAACAAAATCACCCAAAATAAACTAGCTCAAAAACAGAAACACAAGATACCAAAGGCTAAACATGGACAAAGAGTAATAGTTGAGCTAAAACCCATCACAAAATCACAATCAAATGTGAAAAATCCAGAGGGAAAACCATATCACCAAGTAAAATAGAGTTCAAGACAGAACAAACATACCTGTTAGTCGACGATTTTGAGCTTACAAGAGGCAAACAATGGAGATCGAAAATGGAGGCACGGTGAGAAAGGGTAAGAGCAAATGAAAAAGACAATGAACAGTCACAAAAAGATCGAGGGAAAAACAAAAAGTTTAAAAACTGCCCCTGTATGTCTAAAACACGCGATTTTTGCGACTGAGACGAGTCGCCAAAAAGCCGCCAGATCAAGCCGCCAAAACACCCTAGGACGAAAATTTGAAAATTTTTCTAAGTGTTTTTCGCGACTGGAAGGTCTACCCGCGAGTAAGTCGCGAACTGAGCCGCGAAAATCTCTGAGTGAACCTCACGACTGGACCTTCCTTTCGCGAACAAGTCGCCAAAAATGACCAGCGAAGATGCGACTGAGGCTCGCGACTTGACATACCCGCGACTGAGCCGCCAAAACAGGGCAAAACTGGATTTTTGAAATTTTCAGATTTTTCAAACAAAATACTTTCCAAAATCACCTAAAACACTCAAAAATATTTTTGTGCTTGAATTAACAAAGATTGAGCATGTGAAAACACATTTTATCAAGTACAATCACACAAATGAATATGGCATTTATTGAACATAAACTTGTGAGTTGTGTGTGGATATCAACAATGAGATAGTCCTTCGTCTAATGTGAAGCTTCAATGATCAATTCAACCAAGGCATACACAATTAGCACTAGATCATGTGACCCATCTCAATTATAGAAGTATGAATACATGACCTCCCACAAAACTTGATAACATGATTTGGAGCTTTACATTTGACTCCACTTTCAAACATAACAATTGATCTTTTTGATCTTTTGAGTCAATCACCTCTTATTGTGAGAGTGATATATGATATTTCACTTTAATGAATAAGCCTTTGGCTTTTTGAATGAACATTCATTTCAATATAAGGTCGCTTACCCTTTTTCCTAGTTAAATACTAGAATGTGCGACAGGCTTTTGCAGCTCAATATCTCTTTTCATTTGGAGATTTACATTTGGTGAGCTCTTTTTAGTAAAACAAAAATAAAGAGTGGGAAGATATATAGACACAAGTCTATGCAAGTCTCAAGATCAACAAAACCATTCACTAATCATTCATGACAAGTTTGAAGATCTATTTACAACAATCACAAAGATTTCAAGATTTTTCCCACAGTGATATAAGTGCATAAAAACAAGCAATGCTCGAAAATGCACAAAGCCATTAGCACAAAGGTACAAGGCAAAACAAGTTTTTGAGACAAAAGCTCAACAAAGTCAATCAAGCTTTTTGATTTTCTATTTTTTTTATGTGATTTTTGGATTTTTGACATAAAATAAGAAAAATGCTTTAACAATCAAAGAAAGAACCAACAAAATTAATCAGAAGGACAAACAAACAATAAATATGTTGCACAAAGGGCTAACAAAGAAGTGTGTGCCACATCACAAGCAAACATATCAAATTATAAATATGTGAAGCACACAACACACAAGAGGATCAAGGAATTGTACCGACACCAATGGTCTTACGGAGTGATTCAAACCGTGGACCATCGAGAGGCTTGGTGAAGATGTCCGCCTTTTGATTGTCGGTGTGTATGAACTCAAGACACACAACTCTTTCCTCTACCAAATCCCGAATGAAATGATAGCGTATCTCTATGTGTTTAGACTTTGAATGCTGGACAGGATTCTTGGAGAGATTGATGGCACTGGTGTTGTCACAGAAGACACACATCGTTTCTTGAGGAATTCCATAGTCATGAAGTAATTTCTTCATCCAAAGAAGCTGAGTGCAGCAACTTCCAGCAGCGATGTATTCTGCTTCTGCAGTAGATAGAGACACTGAATTCTGCTTCTTGCTCATCCACGAGACAAGGTTGTTACCAAGATAAAAACAGCCGCCTGAAGTGCTTTTCCGATCGTCTACACTGCCAGCCCAATCAGCATCTGAATACCCAGCAAGACAATCATTTGAGTCTTTTGAATACCACAGACCATAGTTTGCAGTACCATTCACATATCGAATGATTCTCTTAGCAGCAGTCAGATGAGATTCTTTCGGATTAGCTTGGTACCTGGCACATACGCCCACACTGAAGGCAATGTCCGGTCTACTGGCTGTAAGGTAGAGCAAACTTCCTATGATGCTCCTATACAATGTAGGACTTACTTCAACTCCCGACGAATCCACATTCAGTTTAGTGGAAGAGCTCATGGGGGTGGAGGCGTGTTTTTTGGAGTCTAGTCCAAACTTCTTGACAATGTTTCTGGCATACTTTTCTTGAGATACAAAAATACCCTCCTTCTGTTGTTTGACTTGAAGACCCAAGAAAAATGTGAGCTCCCCCACCATACTCATCTCAAACTCCTTCTTCATCTCTTCAAAAAATTCAGTAGCACGATCTTCGATGGTTGCCCCAAACACTATGTCATCAACATAGACTTGTGCCACAAGGAGATAATCTTCATCATTTTTGACAAACAGAGTTCGATCTGCATACCTTCTCTTGAAACCTCTATCTAGAAGATAATGTGTAAGACGATCGTACCAGGCTCTAGGCGCTTGTTTTAAGCCATAAAGGGCTTTCTTCAATCTTAGTACATGATCTGGAAAATGAGGATCTTCAAATCCTTTTGGTTGCTCAACAAATACTTCTTCATTTAGATATCCATTCAGGAACGCACACTTTACATCCATTTGATAAAGTTTGAAATTCAAGGTGCACGCAATGGACATGAGGATACGAATGGATTCGAGTCTTGCCACCGGAGCAAAAGATTCATCAAAATCCACTCCTTCAACTTGAGTGTATCCTTGGGCTACTAACCGAGATTTGTTTCGAATTATTTCTCCATCTTCATCAGTTTTGTTTTTAAAAATCCATTTTGTGCCTATAACATGAACGTTCTCGGGCCGTGGAGCAAGTTCCCACACATCATTCCTCACAAACTGATTCAGCTCTTCATGCATTGACTCGACCCAATTCTCATCTTGAAGAGCCTCTTCAACCCTTTTTGGTTCAAATTGTGCAAGATAACAGTGATATGTTACATGATTGGCTAGCAGAACGTTTCCTTTCCTGAGGCGAAGACCGTCATCAAGAGATCCTATGATATTACTTTCCGGATGATTCTTGATAACTCTTGAAGATGGCCTTTTTGAAGTGGAAACTTCATCACTACGAGAGATAGGAGGATGGACTTCCGGAGGAGTAAGAGGGCTTGATGTTCTAGACATCGATCTCGTTTCCATTCTTGGGTTGATGGGAGTCGTTTCTACTTCTGGTATAGGTTCTTCACCTTCTATATCCAAAGCTTCTACCTCAACATCGGCCTCTTTGGTGCTCGGCCCTTCTACATCATCAATCATTTCCACCTTAGGTAAGGCATCATCAATCTTGACATTTATGGACTCCATCACAGTTTTTGTTCTCTTGTTAAACACTCTATACGCTCGACTTGTAGTAGAGTAGCCAAGAAAAATACCCTCATCACTTCTCGCATCAAACTTCCCAAGATTCTCTCGATCATTTAGGATATAGCATTTACTTCCAAACACCCGGAAATACTTCACTTTTGGCTTCTTCCCATTCCATATCTCATAGGCAGTCTTCTTTGTACCAACTCGAAAGAAAATCCTATTGCCAATGTGACACGAGGTGTTGACAGCTTCTCCCCAAAATCTTTGAGGTATTTGCTTGTTAAGCAACATGACTCTTGCCATCTCTTGAATCACACGATTTTTTCTCTCTACCACTCCGTTTTGTTGTGGAGTTTTGGGAGCTGAAAATTCTCTTTTAATTCCATTCTTCTCACAGAAGGACTCGAATTTTGCATTCTCAAATTCCCTCCCATGATCACTTCTAACTTTGGCTATCGGAATCCCTTTTTCGTTTTGTAGTTTCTTGCACAGAATCTCCAACCTCTCACAAGCCTCTGATTTTTCTCTAAGGAAATCAACCCAAGTGTATCTTGAGTAGTCGTCCACAACAACCATAATGTATCTCTTACCCCCTAGGCTCTCTGTTCTGGTAGGCCCCATTAGATCAACATGAAGTAACTCCAAGCACCGAGAGGTGGCTATCACATTCACCTTGTGATGACTTGCCTTAGTTTGCTTCCCCATTTAACACGCACCACAAACGGTCTTCTTCACTTTTCCAAACTTAGGAAGTCCCTCGACTGCTTCAAGTTTTGAAACTTTCACTACTTGTTTGAAGTTGGCATGCCCAAATCTGTGATGCCACAACTCCAACGTATCCACACGAGCACTTCTACACGATATGGGTGCCGTGGGAACAATTCCATAGCAGTTATCAGTAGTCCGATTTCCTTCCAAAACCTGAATCCCTTCTTCATTGATGATCAAACATCCCTTCTTAGAGAATTGTACCAGAACATCATCATCACAAATTTGAGTGATGCTCAGCAAATTCGCCTTCAGCCCTTTTATGTACAGCACATCTTTCAAAAGCGGCAAACTAGGTATCTCAATGGTTCCTTTGCCTAGGACTTGAGCATGGCTTCCATCACCAAAGGTCATATAGTCACCGACCTTTTCTTTGAGTGTCTTGAACAGAGACTTATCCCCTGTCATATGGCGAGAGCACCCACTGTCAAGATACCACAAACACGCATTAAACACCTTCAAAGAGGTATGCACAAATAGGTTCACATGTGATAGACATTCTTGACCTTCAAACACAAACTCATCATCAGTTTTCATGCTTCTTTCAGTTTGATTTTTCATTTTCAGATTCTCAATCATCTCACACAACATTCTATTCTTTCTTTTATATTTCTTAATCAATGATTTAGATTCAGATATGCTACTGTGTAAGACATAATTCTGATTTTCTAAATATTCCAGCATGTGAACAAAAGCTCTAGCATGTTTCTTAGTTTTTAACAACTCTACAAAAACATCAGTAAGACACCTTTCAGACATATGCATAGAGTCATTTTCACAAACACTTAAGCTACAATTCAGCATGGTATAAACCAAAACAATCAAACACAACACAGGGGTCTAGGATCACACTAAGGTAATAAAACCACAACAAGTGTACCTGCTCTGATACCAATTCAAAGTTCAAAAACGTGTACAAAAACACCTTTGAACGTTTAGACCCCCAAATTACAACTTAATCAATTCAAGCAATATGTCAAACAATTAGTGTGCGGAAACTTAACATATGCTATCACACGAAATTGATTAAATACTATCCAAGCCATAACAGATTAATATCCACAGCAGATAAATAAAAAGGCAAAGATAGAGAGGAAGGAAGATGCAAACACAAAGACAACACGCGATGTGTTATCGAAGAGGAAACCGAAGCCCTCGGCGAAAAACCTCTCCGCCGCCCTCCAAGCGGTAATCAATCCACTAGAAAATATAGTTGGGATACAAGGACAGCAATAGACCCTCCAAGCCTAATCTACCCAGTGCACCTAAGCCCTCCAAGCTTCTTACTCCAACGAGGTTGCGCCGAACCTTTTTCTTTTCTAGCTTCCCGGATTCCGCTACTAGACCGTAGCATCAACCAATGAAGATTGGTTCCTTCCTAACTGCTTCCCAGAAATCCAAACAGCAGTCTCACAATGATGATGACGGTGAGAACCTGGTTTGGTATAATGCCTCTCAAGGATTTGACAATGGAGAGGAAGAGAGTTGAGGAATTTGAAGAGTCTCTAAGGTATAGATTGTGTGTGAATCAATCTAGTTTTTCTCTAGGGTTTCTCTCTCAAAATTCTCTCTGGAAGCTCTCTTTCAATCGTGGGTAATAGGGGTATTTATACTGGAGTGGAGAGGAATGTGAAACGTCAGGTTTTTACAAAACAGGGGTGGCTCGCGGCTTGACCTCGCGGCTTGACTAAGTCGCGAGATCCAGTCGCGAGATAACCGTATGGCCAATTGTCCTGTTTTGTCCTGTAGTGCTCCAGCTAGCATGACTGTTCATCTTCCAGTATGCTTGGCACGTGTGCTGCTTCTGGCGGCTTGCAGCCGCGAGTCACCCGCGAGTCCCAGCCGCGACACTCTGTTTTCTTGCATACTCTTGAGCAAACTTCACTCTATCTCACTCACTACCCTTACATCAAACCCACCTAAATACAGATGGTTGAATAAATTCAACCTTACAGATTTTATTTGGTTTAGATTGTTTATCAATTCTGTATTAAGCTTATATTCATTTTCCGCACATTAATTGTTTGATATTAAGCTTGAATTGGTAATTTGTAAATTAAGGGTCTAAACATTCAAGGTGTTTCATACACTTATTGAACTTTCAATATCTTTGTGGGAGAAATCTTGACAACTATGTGATTGTTGTAAATAGATTTTCAAACTTGTCATGAATGATTAGTCAATGGTATTGTTGATCTTGAGACATGCATAGACTTGTGCCTATATATCTTCCCACTCATTTATGTTATTTATTTTTTTTTTTTTGCTTGAAAAGCTCACCAAATGTAAATCTCCAAATGAAAAGAGATATTGAGCTACAAAAGCCTATTGCACATACTAGTATTTGACTCGGAAAAAGGGAAAGCAACGTAAAATGAAATATATGATGCCCAAAAAGCCAAAGGCTAACTCATCAAATTGAAATATCAAAAATTTCAAGCATCGATCTCACAATGAGATGTAATGATTCAAAAAGATCAAATGATATGATGTATATGGAGCCAAATGAAAAACTTCAAAGTTATGTTATCAAGTTTATGTGGGAGGTCATATATGCATATTTCTATAATTAAGATTGGTCACTCTATCTAGTGCTAATTGTGTATGCCTTGGTTGAATTGATTATTGAAGTTTCACTTTAGACTTAGGACTATCTCATTGTTGATATCCACACACATCACACATGTCTATGTTCAACGAATGCCATATTCATTTGTGTGATTGTACTTGATTAAATGTGTTTTCATATGCTCAATTTTTGTTGATCAAACACAAAAAGATTTTTGAGTGTTTTAGTTGTTTTGGGAAAGTATTTTGTTTTTACAAAAAGTGTCAAATTTTCAAAAACAGTGTTGTCCTATTCTGGTGACTTGGTCACGGGTTAGTCCAGTCGCATGTCCCTAGTCACAAGCTCATACAATAGGTTTTCGTGACTCACTGGCGGGTCATTGTCTCAGTCGCAAAAAATACTTAGAAATTTTTTCAAAAATCTGGGTTTTTAGGTTTCTCGTGACTTAGACTGGCGACTTGTTCGCGAGTGAAAGCTCCAGTCACAAGGGTTACATATAAATGTTTGCGGCTCCCTTCGTGACTTCCTCGCGGGTGGAACTTTCAGTCATGAAAAACAGTTAGACAATTTTTTCAAAAATTTTGTCTCAAGTGTCTCGCTGCTTGTCTTGGCGACTTGCACGCGACTTAACTCAGTCGCGAAAATCGCATGTTTGACGCAAATAGGTCAATTTTTAAAACCTTTTTGAGTTTTACCTCAAACTTTTGTGACTGTTCATTGTCTTCCCCGTTTTTACCTCTCTCAAACTCACCGAGTCACTCTCGAAAAACCTCCATTTGTTCATCATTTCAACTTCAATCTTCAAGAAAAAAAAAAGGTATAGGTTTTCTTATTCTCACTATATATTTCATGTTTTTTGCCTTGGATTTCTTGATTTGTGAGTTGTTATTGAGTATTGTGATATATGGTGTTTCGGCCATGGGTTGGTTTATTTTGTTGAGTTTGTTTGATTGGGTTTTGTGGGTTTGATTAAATGATGCTTGATATACTTGTTTCCTTGATTGTGTCTATGTTTTGAGCATGTTATTTGTTCTAACCTGTGCTGTGTTGTGCATTTCATACTTGTAGTAATTTGTCTCAAAGACAGTTACTTGTGTTTCTGGGGTTTTCATAGACTACATTGTGCCTAGTTATGCCTACACACCATACACACCAGTGTTTCTCATGCTTAAATGCTACATTCTTGATCCATTTACCACGTTTGTGTGCTACCTCTTTCTATATTTCAATGTGCACTTATTTCATTGACTAACTTGAATCTAATCAAGTTCATGTTTGTGTCTTGTGTCTTGTGGTTTTTGCACTTGGTTCTCTGCTGTGTGTCTATTCTTTTGTAGATGTCTCACCGTTCCTCTCGAGGAAAAGACACTGTAATTGATGTTCCATCGTCCCCTATTTCAAAATGGACTCGCTGTTCATCTCAAGACTCAAACAGTGAAAGATTCAGGACTCCTCTTGATTCACAAACACTCTCTAGCATTTTTCAGAAAGCTCCTACTGTGGTGGAACGAGTGGTCAAATTTGACACCTCGGGAACTACATTTATTCCTAGGATATTTGAAGCGAAAGATTGGGCTGATCTGTTTGGGAACTTTGAGGACCCGATTGATGAATTGGTCAAGGAATTCTATTCAACTGCTAGATATACCGAAGTTGAGTTGAAGTGTTGGGTACACGGAAAAGAGTTCACCATCAATCTAGACTACATTGCAAAGGTTCTTCGCATCACTATACTGGCAGATGTAGACCTTACTCCGTATGATGATAAACAGCCTCAAATACAAGACATTCTTTAAGTCCTCAGGCCTGATCATGAAGTCTTGAGCAAAGGCACATCCATAGGCACTACAAAGTTTGCACCTAAACTAAATACTCTCAAATTGATCATGTTCTTCAACCTGTATCCACTCTCAAACACTGCATTCATCAACCTTAGAAGAGCTCAGTTCCTATGTGATCTGATCACTGGAGCTCCAATTAACATATGTTCCCGCATCTTTCAGATCATTGGGAAAACAGCGGCTCAATTAGCAGCATGAACATGTATTCCTTTTTGTAGTCTTGTTATGAAGATCATGGTTCTTGAAAGGGTAAGTCCACCAACAAATGGAAAGAAAATGGATCATCTTAATCCACTGTCCATGATTTCTCTTCAAGCCAGCAAAAGTCACTCTTCCAAAGCACCTAAGAGTGAACCTTTCCTTCATGCCACTTCATCCGATCAAGGTTCAGCTACACCTGTACATACCGAGACTGCTTCTCTCATTCCTTCTGAGATGCAAACAACTAGCACTCCATCTACACCTCCTAGCTCTTAAGCTGACAAGTTAAGCACTTTGATTGAGAGTGTGTCTCAGCGGATTTTTGGATTAGAACAGCTTCTCTACTCCACCAATAATCAAGTTCAAATGCGTCTAACAACCATTGAGACACAATTAGATGCCATTCAACAAAAGCTAGAGGACAATCTTTAGTTATTCGTGCCAAAAAGTGGGAGAGATAGCATACAATAAGGGGGAGAGCATCACAAGAGGAAGCTGATACATTCACTCACACATATCTTTGGAAAGCCTAACAAATTTCTGTTTTGCTAGTCTAGTTTTTAGCTATGTGCTTATAGTCTTTTATATACTCTTGGATATGGTTAAAGTTTTTAATACTTTGGTTTATTTATATAAGTTTACTATGTGTGGCTTTGTACCCACGCTTTGTAACTTTGTACTTGTTGCTAAATGTTATGCATTTCCTTTAAGTACATCACTCTTGTGCCCTTTGTTGGATTTTATATCCTTAATGCTTTCCTTGCATTGTTGCATTGGTTAAGTATTAGACATGCAAATGATACTTTGCAATGAGCTTATTAGCTTGCATGTCCAAATGTTCATTTCTTGTGTGAATGAGCATTGTGGTCACTATTTATAGTGATTGTTCGTTTTTGGTCAAGCCATGGTTTATTGCTTAATTCCATTTTGCTTAATCGCATTGTGCTTGCTCCATATGCATTACAAATTTTCTGCATACAATGATCATATTGTATTGTTGTGTTTTCAGGAGATACTTGGTCTAATGGTTCAAGAGCTTCACAGATTCTAAAGTTAGGTGTGAGAGAGTTTTGTTCAACTGTTCCCAACTCACATGTTAAGTCTAGAGTTTGTTTTAGGGTTTTGTCACGGAATAGGTAAAGGGGGAGATTGTAAGGTTGAATTTAATCAACCATTTTGTTGGCTTTATTCCATGCCAATTTACTTGTAATTCAGCACTTAGAAACCCTGTATTTAGGTGGGAATCATGTAAGGGTAGTGTATGAGAGAGTGTGAAGAAATGTTCAAGACTGTGCACTGAAGCAGGGACTCACGACTGGATCTCACAGGTGGCTCGCGACAGGCAAGCCGACAGAGGATGCACACGAATGAAGCATGCAGAGAAGCTGAACCGTCATGTCAGTTGTAGCACTACAAGACAAAAAGTCTAGACTGGCTATTCAGTTAGCTCGCAGCTTGAACTCGCAACTCAGTCAAGTCTCGAGGCCAAGTCGGCAGCCAGCTCTATTTTGAAAAACTGACTCTTCGCATTCCATTCTTAGACAAGTATAAGTACTCCTTATACCCACGAAATGTAGAGAGCTTCCAAAGAGAATTTTGAGAGAGAAACCCTAGAGAAAAACAAGATTGATTCATCCAAAATCTTTATATAGTGACTCTTCAAATTCCTCAACTCTCACCCTCTCCATTGTTACATCCTTGAGAGGTTCTTTAGCCAAATCCTTTTCTCACCATACCCATATCTGTGAGAAGGATTTTGGTGCTTTGGGAAGCAGTTCGGAAGGGACCAATTAATATTGGTTGATGCTATAGGTTATAGCGGAATTTGGTAAGTTAAAGAAGACAAAAGTTTGGCATAACCTCATTGGAGCAAGAAGCTTAAAGGGCTTAGGTACACTGGGTAGATTAGGCTTGGAGGGTCTTCTGCTGTTCATGTATCCCAACTTCATTCTTTAGTGGATTATTGACTGCTTGGAGGGCGGCATAGAGGTTTTATGTTGAGGGCTTTGGTTTCCTCTTCGATAACACTTCGCTATGTTGTCCTTGTGTTTGCATCTCTCTTCCCTTAATCTTTGCCGTTTAATTTTTACTGTGGTTTATTTGGTTTAGATTATTGATCAATTTTTGTTAAGCTTATGTTCATATTCCTCACATTAATTGTTTGATATTAAGCTTAAATTGGTAATTTGTAAATTGGGGGACTAAACATTCATAGTGTTTTATACACTAATTGAACATTCATACCCCTTATACCCACGTATTGTAAAGAGCTTCTAGAGAGAATTTTGAGAGAAAAACCCGAGAGAATTTTGAGAGAAAAACCCTAGAGAAAAATAAGATTGACTCATCCACAATCTTCATCCTTTGATTCTCCAAATTCCTCTACTCTCACCCTTTCAATTGTTACATCCTTGAGTGGTACATTTAGCCAAATCCTTTTCTCACCATATCCATATTTGTGAGAAGGTTATTTGGTGCTTGGGAAATAGTTAGGAATGGACTAATTGATATTAGTTAATGCTATGGGCTATAGCAGAATCCGATAAGCTAGAAAAGACAAAAATTTGGTGTAACCTCGTTGGAGCAAGAAGTTTGGAGGGCTTAGGTACACTGGGTAGATTAGGCTTGGAGGGTCTTCTGCTGTTCATGTATCCCAACTTTACTCTCTAGTGGATTATTAACCGCTTGGAGGGTGATGGAGAGGTTTTACGTTGAGGACTTCGATTTTCTCTTCGATAACATATCGTTGTGTTGTCGTTGTGTTTGCATCTCTCTTCCCTTAATCTTTGCCATTTAATTTCTACTGTGGTTGTGATTTTATTTGGTTTAGATTTTTTTATCAATTCTGTTTTAGCTTATTTTCATATTCCGCACATACATTGTTTGATAATAAGCTTGAATCAGTAATTTGTAATTTGGGGGTCTAAACGTTTAAGGTGTTTTACACACTATTTGAACATTCATGTACTTCTCAAGGATGTATCAATGAAGAGGTTAAGAGTAGAGGAATTTGGAGAATCAAAGGATGAACATTGTGGATGAGTCAATCTTGTTTTTCTCTAGGGTTTCTCTCTCAAAATTCTTTCTGGAAGCTCTCTACATTTCGTGGGTATAAGGTTATTTATAGTAGGGTGTGTATGGAATGCGAAGAGTCAGTGACAACCAAACAGGGTGTTTTGGCGACTCGAGCTCTTGATTGGAACAAGTCACGAGTTTGAGTCGCGAGCTAACTGCCTTGCCAGACTGGAGGTTTTGTCCTGTAGTGCAACAGCTAGCGTGACCCTTCAGCTCCCCTGCATGCTTCACATGTGTGCCACTTCTAGCGACTTGCCAGTCGCGAGGCTCTTCTTAATTGCACACTCTTGAGCTTGTCTTCACACTCTCTCACACACTACCCTTAAATGATTCCCACCTAAATACAGGGTTTCTAAATGCTGAATTACAAGCAAATTTGGTACGGAATAAAGCCAACAAAATGATTGAATAAATTCAACCTTACAAATTGTAAAAACTTCAATTTTCTTAAAGTGGATTTGTTTACCTTAAGGATAGCTAGGTCAATTTCCCTCCAGGTTTTTACCTTGAAACAGTTCATTTCATCGGTTTTCTTGAGTCATCATATTGTGTGTTATTTACTTTTCTGCATCTTTGCATGATATGATTTACTGTTGTTTAACCTAGATCTAAATAATTAATCTAAGTAATCACTTGGTTAATATATTTGGTTAAACAATCTGGTTTTAGGAGTCTAAACGAACAAAGATCAACTATTAAACAAGTTAAACTCAAGTAATAATAATGTGTTTGTGAACATAAGACCCAATTCAACTATATCTAATTTTAAATTTTTATCTATATACTTGTCTAAGAATATACTTATATATAGTTGAGATTATATTATGTAAGTTTATAAATAAGTTCATATGATATCAAATTAATATTTATAGTTTATTGCTAATATAAACAATCCATTCATAGTAAAAAATTTATAGATTTGTGAAGGGGTAAAAAAGCTAATCAAGTAGCTCGTGAACAAGTTTGAATTTGTTTGACAACAAATGAAGAAAACTTAAATATGTAATTTTATTTGGTGATGAGCTTGAGCTGGCCTTGTATTCAAAATAATATTAAATAAAAAGATTTGAACTTTTAATACATGGCTTGTCTCATGTCATATATAGCCTTATCAAAAAAAAAAAAAAAAAAATCATACCTCTTAATTAAGTATAAATTAATAGTGACATTATAACAAAAAGATGGGTTATGAATATGAAGAACATATAATTCAATAAAAAATTAGTAGGTGTTATATCATTACTTAAAAATAGAATGTAACACATGCATACATATGGATATATTTAAAATTAAACACAATGTTTATCATAAAAATATAAATAATTAGTCAAATTATTTTTAAAAAACATAATTAGTCACATATTAAAATTCTTACCCAAATTTTGTAAAATAGAATGTGTGGTAATCTTTGTTGTGTGGTGATTTTTATTGAGTAAATGTGATTGATTTAAAAAAAAAAAAAAAAATTAGTTCATTAATATTAGATTCTTAATATTTTGTACTCATTAACTCACTTAACACAAAGATTAAAAAATTTAAGTGGACACATGGTACAAATTTAAGTGATAATTATGGTGTGGTCTTCACATAAATTTAGACACATGGTGCAAAATTGGATTCTAATTCCAAATTCTAATTGATTTTTCTTCGAGCTTTACCTATTAATATATACTATGTGTAGCCCATGCATATGCACGGGTACAATTAAAAACAATCACAATTATATGATTCAGATTATACTTTTTTTTAGAAGAGGTTTAAATTATACATGATATTAACTTACACTTTTTTTAAAACCATACATTTCTAAAATAAATAATAGTTTTTCATTTTATATATATAGACACACATACATATATATATATATATATATATGATTTAGAATTTAATTGGTTTTAGAATCTTCAATTTTCGCATCCAATAATTCACTTGCCATAAAAATTAAAAACTTAGATGGACACGTGGCGGAAAATTAGACTCTAGTTGAAATCCAAGTTAGAATCTGTTGGGTTAAGATAGCTTGACCCTAGTTAATTAATTCAATTATCCAAGTTGATTAATTAGGTTCAATTGCATGCAAATCATGAAGGCACCAACAAATCACCAAAAATACTATGTGCAGTGGAAAATAAATTAGACACGGTGATTTGTTGACAAATGAGGAAAACCTCACAAGGCAAAAACCCCATAAGGTGATTTTAAGCTCACTACTCCCAAGAATCCACTAATCAACAATCAAGCGGGTTACAAGTATAAGAAATCTTACCAACTACCTTAGCCTATCCCGAAATACCAACCCATAGTTGAACCCTTACTCCAATACCCAATTGGACTTGATCTTGTAGTAGCTTTATTTCCTTTGATGCACAAATCTCCAATTTGTGACTAACCCTTTACATGGATCCTAGTACATAACTAACTCTAGCAACTTGAACAAATGTTGTTGGCTGCAAAGTTCTTCACATCATCAACAATGAAGATCATAAAGCACTTGGTTACAAAACCCTACGGCATACAAACGTGGTAACTTCACACAGAGAAAATAAATCTCTTGGTTTCTGTATCCGTATGTGACAGCCTTTAAAATAAACCTTATATATGTCTAGGGTTGTGAGAAAAGAAATCCTAAACAAATACACAAAATTGGGCCGAATTTTAGATCTAGGAATTCTGAAATCGTAATTCTTCATAAATCGAGCTGCTGTCAAGCTATCTATCGAGCTTCACATTAAGTCTCGATAGCAGGCATCTGTCGAGCTATCTGTTGAGGCTTAAATGAATAGTTTTTCTTCACTTATTTCTTGAACCAATCTTCATGTCTTTAATACTTGACTTGAACAACATGTTTCTTGAAGTACTAAACACATCTTAGATCTACCAAATTACAAGTAAAGTGCATTTTGTCAAAAGATTAGCCAATTACAATAAATTATGACCCTAACAGAATTTAATTAGATTTAGACTCTTCAATTTTTACACTAAATAATTCACTTGGCAAAATTAAAAATTAAATGGGACACGTGGTGTAAAATTGAGAATCGAATTAAAATTTAATTGGATTTTCTTTGAGTTTTGGCTATTAATATATACTAGCTTGTAACCCCATGTATATGCATGAATATACTTAAAAGATATACATTAAGATGTATAGTATAATCCTTACATATATACTTTAAATATTATTGATAGTCATTCTTGTAATTTTTTTTTTTTAACTCAAAAAAGTCTTGTAAGAACATTATTAGGTAGAAAATGTAAATTGTCCATTTTTTTGAATTTTTTTATGTTCATTAATTTTAGACTTTTGGTTTTTATACGCAATAACTCAATTGAATATATATTTATGATGTGGTTTCACATTTGACTCTAAAATTAAGAAATAAAACTCTCTAAAAGTAAATAATTTATGACACATAGCGCAAAATTGGACTTCAATTGTAGATTCTAATTAGATTTTCTCTAAATTTTACCTATTAATCTATATATATATATATATTCTAATTAGATTTTCTCTAAATTTTACCTATTAATCTATATATATATATATATATATAGATTAATAGGTAAAATTGAGAGAAAATTCAATTAGATTTCAGATTGGATTATAATTTTAGTCTAATTTTACACTATATGTCCTATCTATGTATTTTTTTTAATTTCTAGGTGAGTTAATGTTATGCAAAAGACGAAGAGACTAATATAAATAAACAATATAAAACCCAATCTATATAATAAACTCATGTGTATATCCAAAAAATAAAATACATAAAGAAGAAAGGAATAGTAAAAAACTAATGTATATATCTATGATTTAAACAAGGTATAATTTGAATCCATATATGTGTAATTGTGCTGTTTTTAATTGTACCGTGCATATACATGGATTATACACTAGTATATATAGAGAGAGAGAGAAAAAAAGAGATATAGATTATGTTAGTATACTTGATCCTAACCCTACATATTTCGCACTAGTTAATAGTTTGAAAAGATGCCCTTGCCCTTTAGAAGAAAAAATATGAAGAGGCCAGGAAATTGCACTGGTGGGCTGGGATTTAAGAAAAGTGGAAAAGGTAGTCGCAGACACCAGTATTGACTACTTTTTAATTGACGTTAAAAAAAAGGATTGGACGCTGCCTTTTGGAAGTGTATGTGTGTATATATATCACATAAATAATGTTTGAAGTATGAATTGGTATCTCTTCCATTCAAAATGGATGCCAAGATTTCCATAAGGATTATCATGATCGCGATGCTTCTTTTTTTGTTTCTCTCTTCTGCCACTATGAGGGTGTTTACTGAGCCAAACAATGTTGAAAGCTCTAAAATGTGTTAAAAATACAAAACCTGTTTAGACCCTCAAATCAAACTTATGGCTCGATAGATTTTACACTAACTTAATTCTAAGTGCGAAATAGTGTAAATGCGAGCAGATAAACAAAAAAGCTACTATAACACATATTCATATAAACACAACAGTAAAATGAAATATAAAAGAGTAGGGAAGAAGAATGCAAAAACAGATAACACGCTGATGTGTTATCGAAGAGGAAACCGAAGAACTTGGTGAAAAACCTCTCCACTGCCCTCCAAGCGGTAATCGATCCACTAGACAATCAGTTGGGATATAAGGGTTAGCAATAGACCCTCCAAGCCTAATCTACCCACTGTACCTAAACCCTCCAAGCTCCTACTCCAATAAGGCTTCTCGGAACCGTGTCTTGTCTAGCTCTCCGGATCCTGCAACAAGCTCCATGTTGCATCTGCCATCCTTGGCTTCTTCCAATACTTCCTAGCAGCACCAAAACCTCACTTGACACTTTGAAAGGGTGTGGTAAGTGTTTGGGCTATCAACCTCTCAATGGTATGAAAATGGAGAGGTAGTAGTTAAGGAAATCCACAAGCTTTTGTGTAGAGATATATGGGTATGATAATCTCTAACACTCAAGGTGTTTGGTTAGGGTTTTCTCTCAGAAGAACTCCTTAACATTTGTGGGTAATGAGGGTATAAATAGTGTGGGTACAGAAAGTGTGTATCAGATAGTACAGTCTGACAGAACAGAATGTTTCACGGGTGTCTTGCGGGAAGGCCTTACCTGCGAGCTACTCGCAAAACACAGCTATCTCCATCTGTATTGACTCTTCGCATTCCAGTCATGTGTAAGGCACATGCTTCACTTCGTAGGATGCTTAGTCGCGAGCTACCCGCGAGAAATCTTCTGGCTTTAAGTGCTTAAGTCTTCACACTCTCTCTCTATCACACAACCCTTACAATCAAATCCCACAATAAATACAGGGTACAAAAAATTGAATAAACTTACAACCAAATTTGGCACGGAATAAAAGCCAACAAAATACATATTTGTAAATCACAACTTTACAATCTCCACCTTTGGCTATTTTGTGACAAAACCCCTAAAACAGACTCTAGACTTAAACGTGAGTTTGGGAACAATGGCAAAACTCACTCACATCTAATCTAGAAAACTGTGAAGCACTTGCACGTTTATAACTGTAACCTGAAACACTCGCACACAAACAAAATTTTCATTATGCTTATGACAAGTTGAATACAAGGTATGGACATGAGCAAGCATAGTGCGATCAAGTATGAAAACATCAGATATCAGGTAAACAAAAACTTGATCGAACAAGTTCAGTCACTAAAGAATGACTATAATGAACATTTAGCAAGCAAGTGTTCATCTGGACATGCAAACAAAAAGTAATCACTTATGATCACTTGTATGTCCAACACACGACCAATGCAAAATACGAGAAGTATATGCATCTAGGAACAAGATCCTACTAGGGCACAAGTGTAAAGTACTCAAGACATATTGGCAATATCTTAAAAGTACAAAAAAAAAAAAAAAAAAATGCTACAAAGCATTAAGATAATCACAAACTGAATATAAACTGAAATTAAAAACAGATTGTACTGAAGTTTTAAATGAAAAAAGTAAAAGCGTAAACATAAACCACTATCCAAGAGTATAATGTTGTGTGTTAGCCTTTTGATTTGAGCTCACAAAAACTCCCCCTTTCGCTATGCACACTTCCTTTCTTGTGATGCTCTCCCCCTCACTATTTGCTATCGTCCAATCTATATAGTTTGTACATGGAGTATACGCTCTTCCCTTTTTTGGCACGAATAGCTAAAGGCTCTCCTCTAACTTGCGTTGAATCTCATCTAGCTGTGTTTCAATGGCAGTGAGTCGCATTTGAACTTGGTTATTCGTGGAGTAGATGACATTTGTAAGTCCTAACACACGCTCATGCAAACTTTCAACCAAGATGTTGAACCGGTCGACGTGAGAGCTAGATTGACCTAGCTGAGTGCTAACAGTCGGAGGCGCAGGAATGTAAGAAGATGTAGTCTCGGTAGTGTGAGCAGCTGATCCATGACCTGAATGAGTGCCATGTTGAACAGATTCATCTTTTGGTGGTGTGGGCAGAGTTTGCTTTGTCCACTTAGCAGAAGAATGACTTTTGCTCTTTTTAAGAGATGATATAGAAATTGGGCTATGACGGTCTAAAAGCTTTCCATCTCTTGGTGGACTAATCTCTTCATGTAATATCATTTTCATGAGAAGATTGCAGAACGAAAGACACATTTTTGTTGCTGATCTTGCTGCTGTTTTTCCTATAGTCTGGAAGATATGAGCACAAATATCAATCGGATCTCTAGTAATTAGATCACATAAAAACTGTGCCTATCCAAGATTGATAAACCCCGTGTTGGACAATGGATATAGATTGAAAAACATGATGAAGGTGAGAGTCTTTAGTTCAGGTTTGAACTTCGCTGTTTCGATGGATGTGCTAGTTGCGGAAACCTCTTGTTCATCTCCAAGAATACGAAGAATATCTGTCACTGCAGGAAGTCTGTCATCGTAGGGAGACCTGTCCGTATTTGCAGGTCGGGTGATATGAAGAAGTTGTGCAATGTAATCCGGGGTAATGATGAACTCTTTTCCTCGAACCCAACATTGTTGTTCTACTCCAGTGAATTGTGCATTTGCATAAAACTCCTTAATCAATACATCAGTTGGATCCTCGAAGTTGCCAAATAGGTCAGTCCAATCCTTGTCTGCAAAGATCCTAGGGATAAAGGTGGATTCCAAGGTATCGAACTTGACAATACGCTCCACCACAGTGGGGGCGCTCTGAAAGATGCTAGAGTAAGTCTGTGAGTCCAGGGGAGACTTAAATCTCTCGTTGTTTGAGATTTCAGATGAGTTCCGTGTCCATTTTGATAGTGGGGATGATGTAAGGTCAATAACAGGTTCTTTACTATGAGAAGAACGTCGAGACATCTGCACAAATGAACACAGAACAAGGGAACAAATGCAAAACAACACAAACAAACCAGAAATCTTGATTAGATACAAGTTAGTCCAAAACAGAAGTAAAACACTCTAAAACAGATCATAATCAACTTAAAACAGAGTAAATAAACTCAAACAGCATGTTAAAGATGAAACATCAAGTAAGCATAAACACAATGCATGAATTAAGTAACTATGTTTGTGTGTGTCTAGACAGTGCATATGCTGTTGCATGTGTGTGCATCATAAGATGCATGGGGTGTGCCCAAAGGGGCCTAGATGTGTGCCTAGTGTGTGCATGGCATGGCATTGAGGTACATAATGGTCAAAGTGTGAAAAAAACACAAACACTGACCAAAACATGGTAAACATGATCAAACAAGACCTAAACCAAACATTGGTACTCAGTTGAGTCCAATTCAACACAGAAATGTCATTCAGACATCCTGTCAAACACCTAACATACAACAAAGAATTCTGACTATGAACAATGCATGAACATGTTGAAAACTTGCCTCAATACATGCTAAATTGCCACAAGGGGCCAACATAGAGACACAAACATCAAATGGAACTCAACCCAATCAAAGATTTTGAAAAATTTTCACAAAATTGAGAACCCCAACCCATTTTCAAAAAATCCCCAATTATTAAAACCCTAAGCTAAAAACTGCAAAAATGAAGGAAAATGAAAGCAATGTTTAGAAAAACATACCTTGAAGTGATTTTGTAGAGATTTATGATTGAAAATGATGGGGTTTGAGAGAAAAATGATTTTGGGTTGAGAAGGGTTCGAAGAGAGGCAGTGCAAGGGAAAGTTTAAGTGTTTGAAAACTGTCACATCTGTTACATAAAAACTGAAAACACGCGTTTTTTGCGGGTTAGATAGTAGCGAGACAATCACGAGAAAGTCGCGAGACATACTGAAGCTTTCGCGAGAAGCTCTTAGTCGCAAACTAGTCGCGATAGCTTCTGTATGAATTTTACAAATTTCCAATTTTTGCCTTAAAAAAATTTCGCGAGAAGAGTTTAGTCACGAAATACTCGCAAGGCAATAGCGAGACTCCCTGTATGAAAATGTGACTTTTTAATTTCCCTCAAGCACATTTCGCGGGAAGCTCTAAGTCGCGAGCTTCTCGCGAAACCACCTCTGACCCTTTTTGAAGAAAAACACAAAAATGCATTTTGGACAAAAACTAAAAGCACGAAAGTATAAAATCACTTTCAAAAACATATAAAACACTCAAAAATCTTTTTGGGTTTGATCAACAAGTATTTGAGCATACACATCACATTTGAACATGTACAATCACACAAATGAGATAAGCATTATCTGAATAAAGTCTTGTGTGTTGTGTGTGAGTATCCGGTGTGGAATAGTCAATGATCAATTCAATCAAGTCATACACAACTGCTACGAAATCAAGTGGTCAATCTCAATTATAAAAATGAACATATATGACCTCCCACAAGAGAATGATTACAAAACTTAGAAGCTTTTCATTTGGCTTCTGCATAAATCATAACAATTGATCCTTTTTGGATTATACAACTCTTTTTGAGATCGGTGCTTGAAATTTTTGATATTTCAAAATGTAGAGTTAGCCTTTGGCTTTTTGAGCACCATACATTTTAATACAAAAGTAGCTTTCCCTTTTTCCTAGTCAAATACTAGTATGTGCGACAAGCTTTTGCAACTCATTATCTCTTTTCATTTGGAGATTTACATTTGGAGAGCTCTATAGCAAAAACAAAAAAAATGGGAAGAGATATAAGCACAAGTCTATGCAAGTATCAAGACCAACAAGACTATTGACCAATCATTCATGACAAGCTTGAAGATCTATTACAACAGTCACACATAGATTTCAAGATTTTTCCCATAAAGATAAATGTGCATACAGAACAAGCTAGACTTGTAAATGCACTACACCATTAGTACGAAGATACTAGGCCAAACTCACATGTGATACACGCAAAAACAAGTGATCAAACTTTTTGAAGATTTTTCAATTTTTATGGGTTTTTTTTTCTTTTTTATTTATTTTTTAACACACTCAAAAACAGAACAAGAAAAGTAAGATCAATAACAACAAGAAAAAAACTTAAAAAAGAAACATGCTATAAACAGGAAGAATGCATGATATGATGCATGAACCTATGATCCTAAGCATTGGAAGTATTGATTCGTGAACATTGGAGATAATCATGCATGAGTACCCCTCTTCACCCACATGTCACGTGTGTTTGGGATGATATCCCTATAGAATTGGGTACGTGAATTGTGACCTTCAAACCTGCTATTGAAGTTTGCCAAACATGTGGTGAATGCCTCAATCATCTTCATTACATCCATCACACCAGAATCTCCATTTTGACTTATTGATTGCCCAACGACCCAATTTCTCTTATCATCTCTTGGTTCTCTTGACCTTTGATCCCTAGCATTATTCAATGCTCTTAGCTTATGACAATTAGGTCTGGTGTGTCCTTGAAATTCACAATGATGGCATACGTGGTTCATTCTCGAACCTCTTTGTGATTTTGGAGATGATCTCCCTTTGGCTTCAGACCTGACCATTGATTGGTTGTGAGGCTTATTCAACACTCGTTGGTCGGCCATATTCTTCTTCTTCTCCACATTTGCTTTCTCAATAGTAGGGACAACTTCTTTTGGTTCTTTGGCCTTCACAAAATTTGCTTCCTTGGTTACCTTGACACCCGAACTACTTTCTCCAGTATATCCCAACCCGGTTTTGTCGGAGAAAGTTTTTTGAGAAGAGATGACATCATCAAGCTTCTTGGTAGAGACTCGGTCTACTTTGGCATTTGCTTGAATCACCTCAAGTTCAAGAAATTTTACCTTTGAGTAAGCCTCGGTTAACTCACCATTCAACGTCTCAATCTCACACTTGGCCTCCTTATATCTTACTAGGAGACTTCTATAGTCCTCTGCTTTCTTCATCTTCTTCACAGTCGATTCTTCTACAATTCCCATGGATTCCTCATCACTATGCTCCCCAAGTTCTTGCACAAGCAAATTTAAGTCCTTTGAAGATTCAACATGAGCAATAGTCATAAATGCTGAAAAATTCCCTTCTTCATTACAGCTATCCTCTGAATCTAAATTGGAAGAATCTGAATCACTGAGAGATGTGGCATATGCCTTGCCCTTCATTCTTAAATAATTAGGACATTCCCTCTTGACATGTCCATGTCCATTGCACTCGAAGCAAGTGATTCCTTGAGTAGATTGAGGCTCCTTCTCATCTTTCTTCCTAAATTCCGTCCTATCACCCTTGTGAGATGAAAACTTCCCTTTGTTGAAAGGCGTCCCACCGTTTTTCATCTTCAGAAATTTCCAGAAGTTCTTAGCAAGGAATGATACTTCCTTTTCCACATCATCCTCTTCGAAGGAGTTATCCATTCTCTCGGTGATGGTTTTAAGAGTAAGTGATTTGCTCGATTTATGAAAAGGCAGTCCCAGCTCATATGTTTGGAGAGATCCAATTAGCTCTTGGATTTTGATCTCATCCAAGTCTTTACTCTCTTCTAAAACTGTGACTTTTGCTCGGAAACTCTCCGGTAAAGACCTTAAAATCTTTCTCACAACTTTAGAATCTTCAATCTTCTCTCCGAGATTGAGTTTGGCAATTACAATCTCATTGAGCTTTCCATAGAAAGAATCGAAAGCCTTATCATCTCCCATCTTAAGTTGTTCAAATCTGGTGGTATGCATTTGAAGCTTCATGTCCTTGACTTTCTTGGTACCCTTATAGGTTGTTTCAAGGATCGTCCAAGCTTCCTTAGCTGTCTTCACATGCGATATCCTGTTGTGAGAGACCGCGCCCCCGGCCCGTTTTTGTAGGATGTGTTGGGCCAAACCCATGTGAATGGGTGGAGTCGTGTTATTGCCTCTCAAAATGGAGGTTCGACTAGTTATATTTTTCCCTTTAGATTAAGGGTTTTACAATGGAGTTGTCACTTATTTAATTATTGGAAAAATAAGAAAACCATGAATGAAAAATTCCTCATTTTATTAATTTGAAATTGAATTTACATTGATCATAGTAAAATTACATGATTTTGGTCCTAGATACAATCTAAGATAAAGTACATGACTTTGTTTCCTAGTTACAATCTAAAAATTAAAAATTACATGGATAAGCATTTAATCTACTAACCCTTGATCTAAGCTCGGAGGCTATGTTACAAGGTGGGAAAGTGTTAGGCACCCGCCTTGCCTGGTGAAACCGGTCTTCTAGACTATGGTGGCCAACATTTATATCACTTCATCCAATATGTCAATCAATTTGTATGTTGAATTTAATATGTGTGCATGTGATAAATCCTAATTCAATTTATTAAGTATGACATTTGGATTGAAAAATAAACTCTAGTGAATATGTGTGGATGGTGATAACCTAGATTCAAGGATTTGAAAGAATTACTAAACAAACATGTTTTTCATATTTTTGATATGGATTTAAGATTAAATCTAGTAATATGCATGAACATGTGATGAACAACTAAGAACATGTGAAGAACACATAAGAACAATTAAGAACATTCAAACATATTCAAGGGAATTATCATGCTTTAATCTTAAATTCGCATAATGGCAATATGAACAAATAGTTAGAGAAGATGATTATACCTTCATGCAAGATCCATATAATGGAGGAGGGGACTCTTGATGGAGGTCCTAAGGGTGGAGGAAAAGAAGAGCTAGGAGAGGGAGAGTGAGTCTCACTCAATACCTTGAGTCTCAAGAAGACCAAGATATGACAAGACTACTCAACTTCACTAGAACTCAAGAGAAGAGAAGAGAGGGGGATTTTTTTGTTTGTCTTGGAATGAAGGAGATGGGGGGTTTATATAGTAGTGGTGGAGGAAATATGAATGGAAGACCATTTAATGAAGGTTGACAAAGAATCATGAACCTAGACCTCATTTTAGCCTTGGGGGAAATCTGGTGCATTAAATAGAAAGATTGGTGGGAGTGAGGAGCAAGCCAAAATTCGGTTTTCTCGTAGCTGCTGTAACAACCTATAGAGCCAACTTTGAAAATTCATATCTGCCTCAATTCTGATCAGAATTGTCTCATTTTTGTGCTCAAATTGAAGCCCCGGATGTCTAGTTTCTGGGAAAAATAACCTGATTCACAGGTTCAAAATATTCTGAGAGATATCGATGAAATGGTGAGCAAAGGTCATTTGTTAGAAAATGGTTTCAGCACAATTAACACCAATAGGTCCCAAATTAGCTCCCAATTAACATTAAATGGCTCCAATCACTCCCATTTCAGACTCAATTGGTTCCAAATTTACTCTAATTAAAAGATAATTGCACAAATTACTCATTGAATAATTAATGTTTAATTATCTAGTTAATTAGGTGTGTGCAACCCTACCATAAAAGTCCTAACCAATCAAATTATGACACATCATCGATTTCAAATTGATTATACTTATAACCAATTGAAATCAATTGTTCATAATCACATATAGTCAGACTCAAGTTGCGATAGTGCATCTCAGCCATTAAAACTTGATTTGATGATAACTTTCAATCTAATGGTCCGATTAGGGCTCATGACTAGTCGATTTAATCGTTATAACATCAAGATCACTTTGGTGAAATGAGATTAAGGATCTAATGACCAGAATCAAGATGCATATTTTCAATGTGAAATAACCCTTTTACCCTCCATGTGAGGTTAAATACGAGTTGCAAAATAGGGTGTCAACACCTGTGAAACTCATCAGGGGACACACCACAAAATATAGCATTAATGGCCTTACTATTCGTATTAGCTAATGTAAGAGCTGCCTTGTCCCATTCGGACTTGGCAGTTGTGAGTTTAACATACCCATTCTCAACAAAATCCCATACGGACTCATCTATAGCACACAAGAAAGCCCTCATTCGAACCTTCCAAAAAGCATAGTTGCCTCTATCAAAGAATGGTGGGGCATTAAGAGATTGTGACCAGTCCATCACAAAGGGTCAAGGAACACACTCAGGTATTTAAATCACAGTGAGTGTACCCGCTTTGATACCAATTAAAAACTCTAAAATGTGTTAAAAACACAAGAGCTGTTTAGACCCCCAAATTAAACTTACGGCTCAATAGATTTTACACTAATTTAATTCTAAGTGCGAAATAGTGTAAATGCGAGCGGATAAACAAACAAGCTACTCTAACACATATTCATATAAACACAATAGTAAAACGAAATGTAAAAGAGTAGGGAAGAAGAATGCAAACATAGATAACATACCAGAAAGTTCAATTAGTGTATAAAACACCTTGAACGTTTAGACCCCCAATTTACAAATTACCAATTCAAGCTTAATATCAAACAATTAATGTGTGGAATATGAACTTAAACTTAAAACAGAATTGATAAACAATCTAAATCAAATAAAATCACATCCATAGCAGAAATTAAATGGAAAAGATTAAGGGAAGAGAGATGCAAACACAAAGACAACACTCGATGTGTTATCGAAAAGGAAACCGAAGCCCTTGGCGTAAAACCTCTCCGCTGCCCTCCAAGCTGTAAACAATCCACTAAAGAATGTAGTTGGGATACATGAACAGTAGAAGACCCTCCAAGCTTAATCTACCTAATGTACCTAAACCCTCCAAACTCCTACTCTAACGAAATTATGCCGAACATATTTCTTCTTTAGCTTGCTGGATTTCGCTACTTGACCATAGCATCTACCAATATGAAATTAGTCCCTTCTTAACTACTTCCCAAATACCAAATGGCATTCTCACAAATATGGGTATGGTGAGAAAAGGTTTTGGTAATGTACCTCTCAAGGATTTGACAATGGAGAGGAAGAGAGTAGAGGAATTTGAAGAGTCTCTATGAGAAGATTGTGGATGAATCAATCTTGTTTTTCTCTAGAGTTTCTCTCTCAAAATTCTCTCTAGAAGCTCTCTCAATATCATGGGTATAAGGGTGTATATATAGTACGGTGAGAAGGAATGTAAAAAGTCAGTTTTTCCCAAACAGGGTGTTCTAGCGACTTGACCTCGCGACTGGGTTGAGTCTCGAGTTCAATTCGCAAGCTAACGGCCTGACCAACCTGGAACTTTTATCCTGTAGTGCAATAGCTGGCGTGACTCTTTAGCTTCTGGCATGCTTGACACGTGCACCTTTTTGGCTGCTTCCAAGCCGCGAGCCACCTACAAGATCCAATCGTGAGCCCCTGCTTCTTTGCACAATCTTGAGCATTTCTTCACACTCTTTCACACACTACCCTTACATGATTCCCACCTAAATACAGGGTTACTAATTACTAAAATACAAGTAAATTTGGTACGGAATAAACCCAACAAGATGATTGATAAAATTCAACCTTACAATACCGATGTGTTATTGAAGAGGAAACCGAAGAGCTTGACGAAAAACCTCTCCACCGCCCTCCAAGCTGTAATCAATCTACTAGATAATCAGTTGGGATACATGAGTTAGCAAGAGACCCTCCAAGCCTAATCTACCCGCTGTACCTAAGCCCTCCAAGCTCCTACTCTAACAAGGCTTCTCAGAAATCATGTCTTGTCTAGCTCTCTGGATCCCGCAACAAGCTCCATGTTGCATCTGCCATCCTTGACTTCTTCCAATACTTCCCAGCAACACCAAAACCTCACTTGACACTCTGAAAGGGTGTGGTAAGTGTTTGGGCTATCAACCTCTCAATGGTACGGAAATGGAGAGGTAGGAGTTGAGGAAATCCACAAGTTTTTGTGTAGAGATATATGGGTATGATAATCTCTAACTCTCAAGGTGTTTGGCTAGGATTTTCTCTCAGAAGAACTCCTTAACATTTTTGCGTAATGAGGGTTTAAATAGTGTGGGTACAGAAAGTGTGCATCAGATAGTACAGTCTGGCAGAACAGAATGTCTCGCGGGTGTCTCGTGGGAAGGCCTTACCCGCGAGCTACTCGCGAAACATAGCTGTCTCCATCTGTATTGACTGTTAGCATTCCAGTCATGTGCAAGTCACATGCTTCGCTTTGCAGGATGCTTAGTCGCGGGCTACCCGCGAGAAATCTTCTAGCATCAATTGCTAAAGTCTTCACACACTCTCTCTCTATCACACAACCCTTACAATCAAATCCCACAGTAAATACAAGGTACAAAAGATTGAATAAACTTACAACCAAATTTAGCATGAAATAAAAGCCAACAAAATACATATTTGTAAATCACAACTTTACAAACGTCGCCCTTGAAGCCAGTGAGTTCATTATTTAATTTGGTGGCCTTATTGTTGTACAGGTTTTTAGATTTATGCAATTAATTAATTTCTTGTTATGTTTGCAGAGAAGAAGAGTAGCCTGCAACGTATTATTGTTCAGATGAAAACCATTGGAGAAATTAAAGTAAATAAAACCTGGCCCGTTTGTAAAAATGAGTGCAAGCGGTCAACAAATCTGTACCACATTAAAGTCACTACCAGCAACCTGCCCTTCGAAGTGCGCGAACAGCGTAGTGTGGAAACACCTTTGAAATTTCCAATGGTAATCCCTGAATTTTTTTTTTTTTAATTTTTTTTTTTTTCACGTTTGTCTGCCTTCTAGTTCAAGAAAATGAGAGAAATTATTGTCCAATTAAAAATTGAAGAGCCCTATCTGGCAGACCAGAAGCTTTTATCCTAAAGGTTTTTGCTTTCTTTATTTTTATTTTTATTCTTTATGATAAATACTAGGGGGTGTTTGGTAGGAGAAAGTATACCATGTTTCGGTAATACCAACTTAGCATCTGTTTTTGTATTTTCTACCCAATAAATGAGTGATACCTGTTTTGAAAAACCATATCAGACTACTCCAATAAATAATTAATTTATCTTTCCGATAGTATAGAAGATTGTGATTAATTTATTGGAGTAGTCTGATGTAGTTTTTTGAAACATGTGTCACTCATTTATTAGGTAGGAAATACCAAAACAGATGCTGAGTTAGTATTACCAAAACATGGTATACTTTCTCGTTTGGTAGAGGAGTTTGAGTAATGTTGTTTGAATGTTTTTTATTTACATGTGAGTGAAAAAGTGTGTGAAAATATGTGTAATGTTGTTTAAAATGCTTAAAAGTGTGTTTGAACTAACCTACCAAACACCCCTACATTTTGCAACCTTTATTTAACATGGTCATTGCAAAAAGGATAAAATCATTATTTTGAGCATTACATCTCCAAATACTTAATTGTAAACAAATCTAGAAGCACTGACCATCAAAATGTTATATCATGTGCTTAAATCTAATCAACAAATTAAAAGTTATATCCAAAGCAAAATTTGGGTGGTTAATTTGCATTCTCATGATTAGGGTCGATCACGTGTGATTGTATCATAATCTAATTGGATAAAACTAATAATAATCATGAAGATGCATACTGTTTAGCCAAAAAAAAAATGAAGATGCATACACCAGATAATTTTAAAGTAACTAATAATCTCACCAGGTAGTGGAGTGAATTTAAATATATAGTTAATTATCTTTAATTTAAGATAATTAATTAGTATTTAAAATCCATAAATGACCCCTTACAATATCTTACTTTAAAATGGCCACAAAAAAAAGAAAAAAGAAAAACAGGTTCAAAGTCGGATTTCTCTCAAAGGATAATCAGAAAAACGTCCAAATTTGTATCAGATCAAATAAGGACTTGGTGCTTATTTCCAATCTAGTACCTTAGTGCTTTGCAGTCCATTGTCCCAAGCCAATATGGTCCATGGCTTTGCATGGTAGAACCAAGATTTGACTTAGGAGACTCCGATCTAGTACCTTGGTGCTCATTCATATCGAGGAAACTCCTCCTCGGTGGGTGGAGCCAAGATTTGACTTAGGAGACAAAAGTTTTTATATAACATATGCACATTTATGCACAAGAGGCAGTATAATGCATATTTGTTGTACCCTATTTATCTATTAGGGTTTTTTTTTTTTTTTTTCTTTTTCACATGATTAGTCACTTTTTGTGGTTCTTTTTCAAAACCAAAATTTCATCTATGAACTAAAAGATTTTTAGTAATTAATAAAGGGAAATGATAATGAATTCTCTTAGAGTATTGGTTAATAATTCATTTAAAAAAAAAATTTATGAGAAAAGAAAAAAAAAAGTAATTAATTTTTTGACTGCTTTTTTCATCTTCCATAAAAATGGTGTCAAAACTTTTTTAAAATAGATTGTTAACCAATGCCCTAAGGGCAGTCGTTAGCATGACTCATTAATCAATATCAATAGCAATTTACATAAATTTATGTTGTTCTGGGTAACATAGATTCCTAAAATGTTCGAATTATAATACTTTCATTAATCTATATTATAAATATTTATATACTTGAAAATTATGACTTTAGCCTAAAGAATCTTTTCCAAAAAAAAAAAAAAAAGCCTAAAGAAAAATATCATATTTTGAAGTTTATTATTACGTAATTACCATCTTACTATTATTCTTTACACAACTTTTTATGAAGGATAGTAAATTATTATACAATGAATTGGGAAAATGCCAACAACCCCTCCCCCAACTATGAGGTAGTGGTCATTATGCCTTCTAAAATTTTATTTTAGTCAATTTACTCTATCAACTTCACACATATACCAAATTAAAGTAACTTACATCACTCATGCAACACGCAATAACAACAGCCTAGTGTAAAACTTGAACTTTGGAAGACATTTGTAAGAATAAGGCTCGAGTCTTGATTGACTTTAACCTATCTTTCCCAAATTTCACTTAAGCAAATACACATTAAAAGTACCATGTGGAATATAAGACTAGTCTATATATATATATATATATATATATATATTACTCAAAGAAAATCCAAATAGATTTTAATTGGATTCTCAATTTTGCGCCATGTGCCCTGTTTAATTTTTAATTTTGTGCCAAGTGAATTATTGGGTATAAAAATCAAAGAATCCATATTCAATTATATTCAAATTTGGATTTCAATTAAAAAGGTTCAATTTTTTGCCATGGGTCCATCTAAGTTTTTAATTTTTATGGCAAGTGAATTATTGAGTGCAAAAACCGAAGAGTGTAAAACCTATTAAATTCTAAATCATATATATACATACATATATATATATATATATATAATGAGAAATCATTACATATTTTAGCTAGAAATGTATGGTTTTTTTAAAAAATGTAAGCTAGTACCATGTATAATTTGAACCGTATAATTGTGATTATTTTTTATTGTACTGTGCATAGGTATATAATTGAAGCCTATGCTGAGAGAAATTTCAATTAGATTCTAAGTTTAATTCCAATTGTTGTCTAATTTTGCATCTCATGTCCTATCTAAGTTTTTTTAATTTTCATTCTAGGTGAGTTAATGTTGTGCAAAAGACAAAGGGTCTAATATAATTAAACCATCAAAAACCCAATAAATAATTTTTTTTTTTTTTAAGAATAAACTCATGTGTATATAAAAAATAAAAAATAAATAAAATAATAGAATAAAAGAGAGAGGGAGAGAGAGAGAAAGTAAAACTCATCTCTAACTTAAAAAATGTGTAACACTTACACCAGGTATATATAATTGGAACCCATATATATATATATATATATATATATGTAATTGTGATTGTTTTTAATTATATCACGTATATACATAAGTTATACACTAGCGTATATAAAGCTACTCAAAAGAACGTAAAACGCATTTGAAAAAAATGATACCAATTAATAAGTAAGACATGTGAAGCAGTTAATAATTAAGGCATGTGACACAGATAGGCAAAAAGAAGATATTTCAATATATCTCAAGTGTGTAAAAAAAAAAATTGTTACAAAAACCATGGAACAACTAGGATATAATCAACACAGTACATGTTTCGTTCTTGTATTGTTAGGGTCAATTATGTTTTTTTTTTTTTTTTTGACTAGTAGGGTCAATTGTGTTAGTATTGGAAAATCCGTATTTTAATCCATTTTTATTGTAATTGAGTTATAAATTGTGGTGTCTAGATAGCGATTGAAGTTATACTCTGAAGACATAAAGAAACAACTCAATAAATTTCTTAAAAAGAAGAAGGTTTTTGAAAGTTCAAATAGTGTAAAAACACCCTTGAACGTTTAGACCCCCAATTTACAAATTAACCAATTCAAGCTTTATGTCAAACAACTAGTGTGTAAGGTTGAATTTATTCAACCATCTAATTGGCTTTATTCCGTGCCAAATTTGTTTGTAATTCAGCATTTAGTAACCCTGTATTTAGGTGGGTTTGATGTAAGGGTAGTGAGTGAGATAGAGTGAAGTTTGCTCAAGAGTGTGCAAGAAAACAGAGTGTCGCGGCTGGGACTCGCGGGTGACTCGCGGCTGCAAGCCGCCAGAAGCAGCACACGTGCCAAGCATGCTGGAAGATGAACAGTCATGCTAGCTGGAGCACTACAGGACAAAACAGGACAACTGGCCATACGGTTATCTCGCGACTGGATCTCGCGACTTAGTCAAGCCGCGAGGTCAAGCCGCGAGCCACCCCTGTTTTGTAAAAACCTGACGTTTCACATTCCTCTCCACTCCAGTATAAATACCCCTATTACCCACGATTGAAAGAGAGCTTCCAGAGAGAATTTTGAGAGAGAAACCCTAGAGAAAAACTAGATTGATTCACACACAATCTATACCTTAGAGACTCTTCAAATTCCTCAACTCTCTTCCTCTCCATTGTCAAATCCTTGAGAGGCTTTATACCAAACCAGGTTCTCACCATCATCATCATTGTGAGACTGCTGTTTTGGATTTCTGGGAAGCAGTTAGGAAGGAACCAATCTTCATTGGTTGATGCTACGGTCTAGTAGCGGAATCCGGGAAGCTAGAAAAGAAAAAGGTTCGGCGTAACCTCGTTGGAGCAAGAAGCTTGGAGGGCTTAGGTGCACTGGGTAGATTAGGCTTGGAGGGTCTATTGCTGTCCTTGTATCCCAACTATATTTTCTAGTGGATTGATTACCGCTTGGAGGGCGGCGGAGAGGTTTTTCGCCGAGGGCTTCGGTTTCCTCTTCGATAACACATCGCGTGTTGTCTTTGTGTTTGCATCTTCCTTCCTCTCTATCTTTGCCTTTTTATTTATCTGCTGTGGATATTAATCTGTTATGGCTTAGATAGTATTTAATCAATTTCGTGTGATAGCATATGTTAAGTTTCCGCACACTAGTTGTTTGACATATTGCTTGAATTGATTAAATTGTAATTTGGGGGTCTAAACGTTCAAAGGTGTTTTTGTACACGTTTTTGAACTTTCAATTGGTATCAGAGCAGGTACACTTGTTGTGGTTTTATTACCTTAGTGTGATCCTAGACCCCTGTGTTGTGTTTGATTGTTTTGGTTTATACCATGCTGAATTGTAGCTTAAGTGTTTGTGAAAATGACTCTATGCATATGTCTGAAAGTGTCTTACTGATGTTTTTGTAGAGTTGTTAAAAACTAAGAAACATGCTAGAGCTTTTGTTCACATGCTGGAATATTTAGAAAATCAGAATTATGTCTTACACAGTAGCATATCTGAATCTAAATCATTGATTAAGAAATATAAAAGAAAGAATAGAATGTTGTGTGAGATGATTGAGAATCTGAAAATGAAAAATCAAACTGAAAGAAGCATGAAAACTGATGATGAGTTTGTGTTTGAAGGTCAAGAATGTCTATCACATGTGAACCTATTTGTGCATACCTCTTTGAAGGTGTTTAATGCGTGTTTGTGGTATCTTGACAGTGGGTGCTCTCGCCATATGACAGGGGATAAGTCTCTGTTCAAGACACTCAAAGAAAAGGTCGGTGACTATGTGATAGCATATGTTAATCAATTTCGTATGATAGCATATGTTAAGTTTCCGCACACTAGTTGTTTGACATATTGCTTGAATTGTTTAAGTTGTAATTTGGGGGTCTAAACGTTCAAAGGTGTTTTTGTACACGTTTTTGAACTATCATAGTGTGCGGAAAATGAACAAAAGCTATAAAACATAATTGGAAAACAATCTAAGCCAAATTAAAATCACAACCCACAGCAAATAATAAAAGGGAAAGATAAAAGGGAAGGAAGATGTAAATACAAGGACAACACGCAATGTGTTATCGAAGAGGAAACCGAAGCCCTCGGCGTAAAACCTCTCCGCTGCCCTCCAAGCGGTAAACAATCCACTAGAAAATGTAGTTGGGATACATGGACAGCAATGAACCCTCCAAGCCTAATCTACCCAGTGCACCTAAGCTCTCCAAGCTTCTTGCTCCAACGAGGTTGCGCCGAACCTATTTCTTTTCTAGCTTCCCGGATTCCGCTACTTGACCATAGCATCAACCAATGTAAATTGGTTCCTTCCTAACTGCTTCCCAGAACACCAAACAGCCCTCTCACAGTAATGGATATAGTGAGAAAAAGGTTTTGGTAAAATGCCTCTCAAGAATTTGACAATGGAGAGGAAGAGAGTAGAGGAATTTGAAGAGACTCTTATGTAAAGATTATAGATGAATCAATCTTGTTTTACTCTAGGGTTTCTCTCTCAAAATTCTCTCTAGAAGCTCTCTTTCTTTTGTGGGTATAAGGGGTATTTATACTGGGGTGAGAAAAGAATGTGAAACGTCAGGTTTTTCAAAACAGGGGTGGCTCATGGTTTGACTGAGTCACGAGTTCCAACCGTGCGATAACAAAATGGCCAGTTGTCCTATTTTATCCTGTAGTGCTCTAGCTAGCATGACGCTTCGACTTCTGGCATGCTTGGCACGTGTGCTACTTCTGGCGGCTTGCAGCCGCGAGTCACTCACGAGATCAAGCCGCGAGACTCTGTTTTCTTGCACACTCTTGAGCATTCAATCACTCTATCTCACTCACTACCCTTACAACAAAACCCACCTAAATACAGGGTTACTAAATGCTGAAATACAAGCAAATTTGACACAGAATAAAGCCAACAAGATGGTTGATTAAATTCAACCTTACAATCTCCCCCTTTGGCTATTCTGTGACAAAACCCTAAAACAGACTCTAGACTTAACATGTGAGTTAGGAACAGTTGAGCAAAACTCACTCACACCTAACTCTAGAAGCTGTGAAGCACTTGAATCATATAAACATGAAACTCCTGAAACACAACAATACACCATGATCATTATATGCAGGAAAGCATGAAATACATATGAAACAGGCAATATGTGATCAAGCAAAGATGGTGAAAGTTCAAAAACGTGTATAAACACCTTTGAACGTTTAGACCCCCAAATTACAACTTAACCAATTCAAGCAATATGTCAAACAACTAGTGTGCGGAAACTTAACATATGCTATAATATGAAATTGGTTAAAAACTATCTGAGCCAACACAAAATAAAATCCACAGCAGATAATAAAAAGGCAAAGATAGAGAGGAAGGAAGATGCAAACACAAAGACAACACGCGATGTGTTATCGAAGAGGAAACCGAAGCCCTCGGCGTAAAACCTCTCTGCCGCCCTCCAAGCGGTAAACAATCCACTAGAAAATACAGTTGGGATACATGGACAGCAATAGACCCTCAAAGCCTAATCTAACCAGTGCACCTAAGCCCTCCAAGCTTCTTGCTCCAACGAGGTTGCGCCGAACCTTTTTCTTTTCTAGCTTCCCGGATTCCGCTACTAGACCGTAGCATCAACCAATGAAGATTGGTTCCTTCCTAACTGCTTCCCAGAAACCCAAACAGCTGTCTCGTAGTGATGATGATGGTGAGAACTAGGTTTGGTATAATGCCTCTCAAGGATTTGACAATGGAGAGGAAAAGAGTTGAGGAATTTGGAGAGACTCTAAGGTATAGATTGTGGGTGAATCAATCTTGTTTTTCTTTAGGGTTTCTCTCTCAAAATTCTCTCTGGAAGCTCTCTTTCAATCGTGGGTAAAAGGGGTATTTATACTGGAGTGGGAAAGGAATGTGAAACGTCAGGTTTAACAAAACAGGGGTGGCTCGCGGCTTGACTAAGTCGCGAGATCCAGTCGCGAGATAACCGTATGGCCAGTTGTCCTGTTTTGTCCTGTAGTGCTCTAACTTGCATGACTGTTCACCTTCTAGCATGCTTGGCACGTGTGCTGTGTTCTGACGGCTTGCAGCCACGAGTCACCCGCGAGTCCCAACCGCGAGTCTCTGTTTTCTTGCACACTCTTGAGCAATCTTCACTCTCTCTCACTCACTACCCTTACATCAAACCCACCTAAATACAAGGTTACTAAATGTTGAATTACAAGAAAATTTGGCATGGAATAAAGCTAATTAGATGGTTGAATAAATTCAACCTTACAGATGGAGTTAAGAGACAAACCATGGCTTGATCAATCAAGTAATCACTACAAGGTAGTGAACACAATGCTCATTCACACTTGGAATGAACACTTGAACATAAAAGCAAACAAGAACAATGCAAGTTACTTGTATGCCCAACACTCAACCAATACATAATACACTAAGTATATGCATCTAAGAACAATCCTACAAGAGCACAAGAGTGACAGTACTTAACCAGAAAATGCATGACATTTGGATAGAAGTATTGATTTAACAAAAACATAGAGGCTGCATAAAGCATGGTACAAACCATAAAGCCTACAATAAAAGAACATAAACCTCAAAAGCTTACAAAAGCAACATGGGTACAAACCACAATATATACTGAATAACATCAACAATATATATATATATATATATATATATAAAGCGTAAACCAAGATTCAAAACCATCCATGTGTTAAGAGTTAGAAACACAACATACACTGAAACCACAGTGTATCAAACCCATAGCAACAATCAAACCCAAAAATATAAACAAAGATAACAAGATGGACACTGTTTTTGATTGCTCCCCCTCAACATATTACTCCCCCTTAAGATCCTCAACAGATTACTCCCCCTTAAGAGCTGCTTCTCTGCTTCTCAACAAAAACATTATATATCTCCCCCTTTTTGACCAGAATGGCTAAAGATTCACTGTCCATGCTGAGTGGTGAAGCTGTCAAATTTTGCTGACAAAATATCAATCTGGTCCTGCATGGCTGCTATCTTCTCAGAGTGCTTGGTCTGGACCCCTCTAATTCTATCAAGTCGTTCCAAAATGATCTGAAATGCATCTGGAGGTGTATCTGAAGAAGTTGATGCTCTAGTCCTCTTGCCACTCCTCCTGGGTGTTGAGGTTGATGCATGGCCTGTTGCCTCTGCCTCTGGGACACCCTCTCCTTCATCACCTTCATCTTCTTCACCTGGAAGCCGAACACTTATCCTTTTGAAGGTTAACTTGTTAATAGCAGAAGGTGTGGCATGGGACTAATATCTCGTGGGATTGCAACACCCTTCTTTCTAAAAATCCTCATGAGCAAACTAGGGAAGATTAGTTTAGACCTAGAAGTGGTTGTAGTCTCATCCACAATAGTGTCAAATATGTGGGAACTGATGTCAATGAATGTCTTTTCCTTGAGGTCCATCAGAAAAATTGCTCTTGCACTATTAATTGTAGTTAACTTCCTTATGGGATATAGGTTGAACATCATGATAATAGTGAGACACCTCATGTCCACTGGAAAAGCTGTGGTATTTAGGCACTTCCCTTCTCTCTGTCCACCTATTCTCTGTTGTACAGTTTCAATAGACAGAATCCTATCCTTGTAATTGACAAACTCTTGATCTTCTAACCCCTCAAGCCCTAGCACATCATCAATGTCATGTGCATCTAAAGTGAACTCTTTACCTCTAACCTAGTAGCTTAGTTCATCCTCCCTTATCATAGCATTGGAATAAAACTCCCTAATCAGGGGTTCACACACAACTGGGAGATCATACAGAAGCTTTTCCCATCCTCTCCCTTCAAAACAGCTGGGGATAAAAATGTCTCTCAAATCCTCCAAATCCACAAACCTTTCTTGAATAATTCCTGCCTTTAAGAAGAAATTCTTGTATCTCTCAAAATGGGAAACAGACCTGAACAGGTTAGGGTCCATTTTCATTCTCTTATCTGCTTTCTTTACTGGAGTTTTCTTCTTTAGGGATGAAGGAGCCATCTGTGAACAATCAGAAGAGGCCACAACAACATAGTACAATACATGTGTAGAACAAATCAGTACTTTTTTAGTAACAAAGACAAAAATAAAAGGACAATCCTCATAACTTAAATCAACCACACAGATGAACGAACCTAAAGGTGGATACACAAGAACAACTAGCATTATGCAGGAGAGTATTAAAGCAGCAGAGATAGAAAACACCCAAAAAACAGATATATGTCAATGAGACATACATTTTGATGAGTATGAAATGACCCAGAGAACATAAGACAGATGCACACACTAGATGAATAAGCACATAGTCAACACAGTAAACCCAACAAACAAAACAAGAACATTTTGAATCAACACATCAAAATAAGATCAGACAAGATGGGTAAATGACAGATAACAAACCCTAGCTAAGCACATGATGAAGACCAAAACCAACAACTTAAACAAGATCAAAATAAATCAATAGCCTCCACTAGCTAAGCACGGACAAAGAGCAACAGCCGAAACAAAAACCCAACTCAAAACAGACAAAAATGCAAATATTCAAGAGGGAAAAACACAAAATCAAGTCAAATAGAGTTCGAGAAAGAAAACCCATACCTGTTACTTAAAGATTTTGAGTTGAAAGGAAGCAACAATGGAGTTTGAAATGGGTTACACGGAACGTTTGGGAAGGAGACAGTTGAGAGAGAAGATGAACAGTCACAAAAAGTTCGAGGGAAAACTGAAAAAGATTTTAAAAACTGCCTTTACTATGCAAAACACGCGTTTTTCGCGGTTGAGGTAAGTCGCCAGATCCAGCCGCCAAAACACTTCAAGACAAAAGTTTTGAAAAATTTTCTAAGTGTTTTTCGCGACTGGAAGTCTTACTCGCGAGGGAGACGCGAGCTGAGCCGCGAAAATCTCTGTGTATCCCTGGCAACTGGACCTTCCACTAGCAAAAAAGTCGCCAAAATTGATCCGCGAGCTCGCGACTGTGGCATGCAACTTGACTTACCTGCGACTGAGTCGCCAAAACAGAGCAAAAATGATTTTTGAAATTTTCAGTTTTTAAGAACAAAATACTTTCCAAAAACACCTAAAACACTCAAAAATCTTTTTGTGCTTGAATCAACAAAGATTTAGCATGTGAAAACACATTTCATCAAGTACAATCACACAAATGAATATGGCATTTATTGAATATAAACTTGTGTGTTGTGTGTGGATATCAACAAAGAGATAGTCCTTAGTCTAATGTGAAGCTTCAATGATCAATTCAACCAAGGCATACACAATTAGTACAAGATCATGTAACCCATCTCAATTATAGAAGTATGCATATATGACCTCCCACAAAACTTGATAACATAACTTGGAACTTTTCATTTGACTCCACATTTAATCATAACATTTGATCTTTTTGGTCTTTTTAAGACAATCACCTCTCATTGTAAGAGTGATATTTGATATTTCATCTTGATTAGATAGCTTTTGGCTTTTTGAATAAACATTCACATAAATTTTTGGTCGCTTTCCCTTTTTCCTAGTTGAATACTAGTATGTATGACAGGCTTTTGCAACTCAATATCTCTTTTCATTTGGAGATTTATATTTGGTGAGCTCTTTTTAGTAAAAAAAAAATAAAGAGTGGGAAGATATATAGGCACAAGTCTATGCAAGTCTTAAGATCAACATAACCATTCACTAATCATTCATGACAAGTTTGAAAATCTATTTACAATAGTCACATAGATTTCAAGATTTCTTCAACCGTGATAAGAGTGCAAAGAAACAAGCTACGCTCGAAAATGCATAAAGTCATTAGCACAAAGGTACAAGGCAAAACAAGTTTTGAGACAGAACTCAACAATGTCGATCAAACTTTTTGATTTTCCAATTTTTATGTGATTTTTTGATTTTTGACACATAAGAAGAAAAAGATTGATCAAAAACAAAAATGAACAAAAGTATGCACAAATAGACAAACAAACAACCACCAACATAATCAATAAGCAAACAATCAAACTCCGTCACAAAGCATAGGAAGTATTGATGCATGGACATGTTGTAATGCTTATGCATGAGTACCATTTTTCACCCACACGTCACTTGCATTTGGGGTGATTTACTTATAGGATTGGGTACGAGAATTAAGGCTTTCAAACCTTCGTGTGAAGCTCTCCAAGCAGTTGGTGAAAGCACCAATCATCTTCATCACATCCATCATTCCGATATCACCACTTTGATCTTTTGATGGTTCAACAGCCCAATTTCTCCTATCATTTCTAGGTCCTCGTGACCTTTGAGGAGTTGCACTATTCATTGCTCTCAATTTTTGACAATTTGGTCGAGTATGCCCTTGAAGTCCGCAATGATGACACACATAGTTCGATCTAGGACCTCTTTGTGGTCATGGACGAGACTTGGCTCAGGATTCAGACCTGCCCACGGATTGATTATGTGATTTTAACAACCGTTCGTTCCCCACATTCCTCTTTTCCTCTATCTTGGGCTTCTCGGCAGTAGGGTCAATATCAGTTGATTCTTTGGCCTTTATAAACTTCACTTCTTTAGTGATATTGCCAGATGTGCTACTTCCTCTGGTATATCCCAATCCGGATTTTTCTGAAAAGCTCTTTTGAGATGAAATAACATCATTTAGCTTCTTGGTGGTGACCCTCTCTATTTTAGCATTTGCTTGCACAACCTCTTGCTCAAGAAATCTCACTTTTGTGTAAACTTCTGACAGCTCACCATTCAGTGTTTCTATCTCACATTTGGCCTCCCTATATCGAATTAGGAGACTTTTATAGTCCTCCTCTGCCTTCTTCATTTTTCTCACAACTGTCTTGGCCACCCCTGTGTACTTACCCGACTTCTCCAGGAGTGAGTTATAATTCTCTTGAAGATTGGCTGTGCCTTCATCTTCTTCAGCATCTAATTCTTCAACAACTCCCAATGATTCTTCATCACTATGTTCTACAAGTTCTCGTACAAGCAGGTTCAACTCGTCTGAAGACTTAACATGAGCAATAGTCATAAAAGCTGAATAGTTCCCTTCTCCATCATAGCTTTCTTCAAAATCTGAGTCGGATGAATCCGAGTCACTCAATGTCGTGGCATACACTTTGCCTTTCGATTTCAAATAATTCGGACATTCTTTCTTAAAGTGTCCATACCCGTTGCATTCGAAACAAGTGACACCTTGTGTAAATTGAGACTCTTTTCCATCTTTCTTTTTGAATTCTCTTTTCTCTTTTCCTGAACTTTGGAATTTTCTTCTATCACCAAATTTGCCATTATTCTTGAATTTCAAGAATTTTTGAAATTTTTTTACAAGGTATGCAACATCTTTGTCAACCACATCTTCTTCCGATGAGTCATGGTCTTCCACCTTCTCATTAATAGTCTTAAGAGCAAGAGATTTACTCTTCTGTTGATTGGGCAGCGACATTTCATAAGTCTAAAGAGAACCAACCAGCTCCTGGACTTTTATGTCATCAAGGTCCTTGCTCTCTTCAATCGCTATCACTTTGGCACGAAAACTTTCCGACAATGATCGAAGGATCTTCCTTACAATTTTAGAATCCTCCGTTTTCTCTCCCAGATTGAACTTGCTTACAATCACCTCATTCAGCTTGCTATAAAAAGAGTCAAAGGACTCATCCTCACTCATTTTTAACTCCTTAAACCGAGTGGTTAGCATCTGCAGCTTGGTGTTTTTTACTTTCTTCGTGCCTTCGTAAGTGGTCTCCAATATCTCCCACGCTTCTTTGGCAACGGTAATGTGAGAGATCCTGTGAAATTCATCTGGAGACACACCACAGAAAATAGCATTGAGTGCTTTACTGTTAGTATTAGATGCGGCGAGTGCAGCCTTATCCCATGTGGATTTGGCTGCCTCAGGTCTGGTCCAACCTATCTCAACAGCATCCCAAACAGATTCATCAATGGAACACAAAAATGCTCTCATGTGAACCTTCCAAAAGACATAATTACTACCATCAAAATATGGAGGTGCATTTAGGGATTGAGATCGATCCATCTCAAAAGGAAGTCAAGGATCACACTATGGGAATAAAACCACTAGAAGTGTACTTGCTCTGATACCAATTGAAAGTTCAAATAGTGTAAAAACACCCTTGAATGTTTAGACTCCCAATTTACAAATTAACCAATTCAAACTTTATGTCAAACAACTAGTGTGCGAAAAATGAACAAAAAATATAAAACAAAATTGGAAAACAATCTAAACCAAATTAAAATCACAACCCATAGCAAATAAAAAAAGACAAAGATAAAAGCGAAGGAAGATGCAAACACAAGGACAACATACGATGTGTTATCGAAGAGGAAACCGAAGCCCTCGGCGTAAAACCTCTCCGCCGCCCTCCAAGCGGTAAACAATCCACTAGAAAATGTAGTTGGGATACATGGACAACAATGGACCCTCCAAGCCTAATCTACCCAGTGCACCTAAGCCCTCCAAGCTTCTTGCTTCAACGAGGTTGTGCCGAACCTATTTTTTTTCTAGCTTCCCGGATTCTGCTACTTGACCATAGCATCAACCAATGTAAATTGGTTCCTTCCTAACTGCTTCCCAGAACACCAAACAGCCCTCTCACAGTAATGGATATGGTGAGAAAAAGGTTTTGGTAAAATGTCTCTCAAGGATTTGATAATGGAGAGGAAGAGAGTTGAGGAATGTGAAGAGACTCTTATGTAAAGATTATAGATGAATCAATTTTGTTTTACTCTAGGGTTTCTCTCTCAAAATTCTCTCTAGAAGCTCTCTTTCTTTTGTGGGTATAAGGGGTATTTATATTGGGGTGAGAAAAGAATGTGAAACGACAGGTTTTTCAAAACAGGGGTGGCTTGCGGCTTGGACTCACGGTTTGACTGAGTCGTGAGTTCCAGCTGCGTGATAACAGAACGGCCAGTTGTCCTATTTTGTCCTGTAGTGCTCCAGCTAGCATGACGCTTCGACTTCTGGCATGCTTGGCACGTGTACTGCTTCTGGCGGCTTGTAGCCGCGAGTCACCCACGAGATCAAACCGCGAGATTCTGTTTTCTTGCACACTCTTGAACATTCAATCACTCTATCTCACTCACTATCCTTACAACAAAACCCATCTAAATACAGGGTTATTAAATGCTAAAATACAAGCAAATTTGGCACGGAATAAAGCCAACAAGACGGTTGATTAAATTTAACCTTACAGTTTTGTTGCCCAGACAGCAACCCAACTGATCGAGCTTCGAAGTATCAATTTTGCAGTCTATCTTTTTAAGATGATCTAAAGATATAATTAAAGACCTATTAGGTCAAGTCATCATAAATATAAATTTTCAAAGGCAGAGATCTTGTTTTGAAGACTATATGCCTACGTAGACATGGCAAAATGGGTCAAAATTTTCTGACCCGACCCAACCCAACCCAATCTGAAATATACCTGACCCAAACCTAATTTTTTTTACCCGAAACAAAAACGGGTTAATCCGTGACCCGACCTGTGTTTTTACGGGTCAACCCGACCCGAATCCAAACCATTTTTTTTTTTAAAAAAAATTTGGTAAAAAAAAATAAAATTAAGACAATATTTGTTTAATTGTTTGTTTTGAGTTTTAAGGAAACAATTGAAACATTTACATAATTGCATGCAAATTAATTGAAAGATGAATGGTTGAGCATTCTGTAATGAGTAAAGATTACTAAATATCAAATAGCAAAGTACATGCCAAGATAATCTGGTTACAGTATAGTTAAAAAAATAGATTTAAAATTATAGACATGTGTGAGAAACATTCACAAGTATGAAAATAGTGAAGCCAAAGTATCAAATTAATATAAATTATGAATGCTTAGACCTAATTTTTAACAATTTATGTCCAAAATAAATGGCTTTTCAAAATAAATTATGGTATTTCCTAAAGTGTGTGTTGCTTAACAATAATATAATATTCATAGAAAAGACCATGTATAAATAAGTAAAAAATCAAATTGTAATGTATATCTCAAATTGAAATACAGTGTCAACCACAATTGACAATAGATTATAAAATTAATTTTCAAGATTGTAAATTTCTTATATGTTTTTATTCTTTGTCAAATGAATTATCCAATTAGTCATTTGTAATTTTATTTTATATTTTGGGATGTTGATATCGTGTAGAAATAAAACTTATGTATTTGTTTTATTTATCTTTGTGTTATTTTGTTTTAGATAGCAATGTTAGGATTTGTATAATTCTAAAATTATTGGATAAGCATTAATAAGTATAGTTCATTCTTGATATAAGTGGTGAATTCAAAGTAATGCATTTTACATCAAGTAATTTGTTGCATGACTTTCCAAATGGCAAATACATGTTGTTTTCTTTATAATAAAAAATTCATGTGGAGAATACGGGTCAACTTGACCCAACCTGCAACCCGATTGAACCAAACCCATTTTTAACCTGCTTAAAATGACCTGTTTTTACTCGCAACCTGATTGACCTGACCCAAACCTGACCCAACCCGCCCGTTTTGCCATATTTATGCCTATGGTTCTTGGTGAAGTCAGAAACAAATTGGGTATTCATGTATCAAAGAGATTCACGAAGTAGAAAACTCTAACTGGGTTAGAGCTACGTGAGGTCATTTGAGTAAGTCCTACTGTAGGTAACAATGTTAGAATTGGTACTATGCTTGTATTGTTATACTTTACTCCAGGCCCAATAATCTTTTTCGAGCCAAGTATTTTTCTTTGGGTGCGAATCAGGTTATCAAGACTAGATCCAATTTTGCCAAGCCTAAATGTACTCTCCAAACCTTTTACCTTTTGAAAATGTAACTTCTGAAAATATACTATCCATAAAAATTGAAGTGAAGCAAATGCACTCCATATCGATAATAGATTTCCTAAATTAAGGATTTTGTTCTATCGGGTTTAATTTGGGACACAATCCAAATAGAAAGGTGATGCTCCGTTAGACCAAATACATGTATAATTTTTTTAGTAAAAAAAAAAAAATAAAGAATTGGAAAATGTTTAGCTACAAAATTGATTGTAGCCTAAGGTTACAAACTTACGCAATATCTTTTTATTAGAAATGAATTTTGAGAAATCCACTATTCGATTACATCTTCTTCTTATATCCTTCATGCTTGCAAAATTTAAAAAAAATTAAAGATCAATCGCTATGTCATCAATAAATTGTTTAAATTATATATAAACTTATAGATCATATAGTAAATAATATCTGATTGACACAAAATTTGGCACGTGTAATAAGAGCATGTAGAACATGTAATTCAACAGTTAGATTTTCAAAATATGTAGTAATATTTATTTTATTTAATAAAGTTGTAGCCTTAAGCTAGCTACAATAAGTTTTTGATTGGTTGGTAGTTTAGAATATGTCTTACCAAGTTTTTTACCAGCTTTTTCTTGTATGAATTAACTTTTGACCAACTTGAAACAACAAAAGTGAAAATATTTTCAGGTTGTGTTTATTATACATACCTTATTACATACAAGTTTACACTAAAATCATGATTTCAAATTAAGATTAAGTAACAATTTCAATGCATTTTATGGCTGAATGTAAACTTGTGTGAAACAGGATGTATGTATGCTTCATTTGTTTTGGGATAAAATAATTTTTAGAAAATGATTTTTAATTTTATTTTTTCATGTAAAATGTGGTTAAACTTATAAAATATTTTCTGTTGATGGTAAAATCTTTTAGAAAAAGCTGTAAAACATTTTACCTTTAAAAATTTGATAAAATTTTTTTACAAAAACACACAGTGACTTCCCTCACCCCATTTGTGCATAGATCACCAGTTCGATGAGTTGAGCAGCTGGTGCTGGGAGTCTAGTGGTTAAAGCCACCACTTTAGGGACCAGTGCCGAGTTTGATCACCAGAGATACCATTCAACCACCAATACTAGTGGTCTGGTCATTGAAGACACCACTCCAACAGTAGTTATCAGAGCCACAATTACCGTTGCTAGTTTCAGTAGTCCAAACACTAGACCTCTGCACCAGTGACTCTAGTGGTTGAGCCACCGATTTTGGTAGTTTGCTTGAAAAAATTTACTTGTCATGCCAAACACCTGAAAATATTTTATTGCAAATGTTTTACATGTAAAGATTTTAGATGTAAAATATTTTAAGTTTGAAAGTATATAAATTCAAAACAATGTGGTAGTAATATTTACCCTAGAAAAATGCTTCATAAGAACAAATACATATGCAATTTTTTTAGTAAAAAAAAAAATGCTACATATTTTCAAAATAAACATCATTTTTCTGTTAGGCATGTAAGGAAATTGATATAATTTTTTTTTTTTTTTTTTTGAGAGGAAGTTTCAATCTATAGCGTCTGCTCCTAATGATAGCTCTTTTATTATCAAACCAAGACACCAATTGGTTTTTGGTGTAGGTGGGGATTGAACCCCAGATCTCTTATTCGACTATCGATGACTTTACGAGTTGAGCTAACTGGAACTCACAACTAATATAAGTTAATAGAGAGACTAATAATGCATATTTTTTTATAATTCACCAATCAATAATGCTCATTTAAAACTTAAATGACTAAAAGTGTTACTAATGGCACATTTGGAACACTGAATGTAAATTAGATTAAGAATAGTAATCTTTATTACTAGGAATAGAAGACATTGTAATGGGAAGGAGTTCTCGATGAGGTGAGAAGGTCTCCTTCTCCACTCCCTGGAGCATAGTTATCCCTTCTTTTGAGAAGGAAGCGCAGTTCCCTCTAGTGATCAATATTACTAGGAGGGCGCATGGTCTTTGGAGAGTAGTGGGAGACATCCTTGGTGTGGTATAGAGGATCTTGCACCGAGGTGGAAGAAGCTATCTTTGTCTGAAGCGGAGGGTAAGAAACGTGATCTCTTAAAGGATAAAAAGTCACAAGAGCATGTCCTTGCCACGAAGTTCTTCACCTGAAGATTGATCAATGTAAAGACAGTAGCTAGGACGTTCAGACCGATATGGCAGCCAAAACGCAACTTTGAAGTTAGCATGGCGGGTGATAACATTTTACTGATAGCGTTTGAGTTGGAGGTTGATGCGGAGAAGGTTTTTTAAGGTGAGCCATGGGTGTTTGATAGACACTTGGTGGTGTTGTAAAGGTATGATGGTTCTCTCCCAGTCCAAGAGCTCAATTTAGATAAAACGTCCTTCTGGGTTCAGATCCATAATCTACCCTTCTCCTTGATGATAGAGAAGGCCATGGTTAGTCTTAGGGAAATGTTGGGTATTGTCTCAAAACCAAAGGACGTAGCGGAGATGAAAGGTGGAAATTTCATGAGGGTTCGGGTTGCAGTGGATGTTACAAAACCGCTGTGCAGAGGCAAAATGATTACATGGGATCAAGGAAGAGAAGGATGGGTTTCATTTATGTATGAACGCCTGCCAAAAATATGCTATTAGTGCGGCCACCTTTCGCATGATGACAAGGAGTGTATCGTGTGGCTCAGTAGCAAAGGTGATCCATCAGGGGAGGAGCAGCAGTTTGATCCTTGGCTTAGAGCTCCCCAGTTTAACCTAACGAGAAAAACCAAAACCGAGGTGCAAGGATTTGACTGCCTGGGAACAAACCGGACCCCACCACATAGGTCTAAGGACAGTCACTTGGGTCAAGATGGTTGTCTCAAAGGTGGTTGGGGTTGTCAACGTTGATGCTGATGAAGCGCACATTAAAGCTTCAGCGAAGACGACGTCAATGGAGGTAGGGAGCAACGACGACGCACAGACGCGTGATAGGCACGTGCATGGCAGTGACACAACTGGCCCACAAAAACAAATCCCAAATTTCCTGGTGATAATAAGGGACATTGATGAGGCAATCAATATGGATCCTGAATTTTCGAATTCAAACGTACACAATCAAGATTCTTCATTGGCTATAATTGGCAATGATCAGCATGTCGGGATTAACGGAGATACAACCGAAGATCTGGGAATTCACACACAGAATTTGAAAAAGGTGGAAGATAACTTGCCTACCTAAATATCTAGGCTGCGTCCCATGGAAGTTAAATTTGAAATGGGCCGAGTTGACAAATACACGGAAAGTAAAGCAAGTAAATGTGGGCCTAAAAAATGTAGTGGGAAGGACAAAAATAAACTTAAACTTTCTAATGGGCCGAGAGAAGGAAATGAGGGGTCCCATGTGAGGAGCCTAAGAAGGGTCCAAAACAGGGAAGTTGGACTGGCTCTATACCGGACCAATTAATCAAGATGGGATGGAATTTATAGAAGTGGGAAGTGACCCAAAGAGAAAATATGACGCTACCACAACTGGTCTCTCTAAAGCACTACAAAAAAATGGGTCTAAAGCTGCGTTTGAAAAACGCAGCTTAAGACCCCAAAAACGCGGCTATAGGCTTTGAGCCGCGTTTCCTATGGCCGCGTTTATAACGCGGCTTAAAGACCGCAGCTCAAAGACTATAGCCGCGTTTTTGAAAAACGCGGCTAAAGGTTTGACCTATAGCCGCGTTTTCTAACCACGGCTATAGGATTCGGCCTATAGCCGCGTTTTTGGAAACGCGGCTATAGACCAGCTTTAAGCCGCGTCTGAAACGCGGCTATAGGTTTTTTAAAAAACAAAAAAAAAAAGAAAAAAATTCTGGGTTTTTTTTCCCCAGAAAATTCAAAATTGAACAAATAAAAAAAATTCAAAATCAAACACACACCCAGAAAATTCAAAATCAAACACAACATACTCAAAATACAAACACACTCAAAAAATTCAAAATTAAACACAACATTCTCACAATACAAACATACCCAGAAAATTCAAAATATGCGGGCTATCCACTTCATCAAAATTTTCAACATCTCCTCCATTTTCTTATAACTAAACATAAAATAAGAAAAAAAAAAAAAAACTAGATCTGTAGACAAATCAGTGTGCTTGAGATGAAGAAAAAAAAAAGTACGTAGCTGGAAAGAATCAAAGAAAAAAAAAGAGTTGTGCTAGAGTGAATAACGGAGAAAAAAAAAAAGAAAGAGGAAAAAAAGAAGCAGTAGCTCCAAAGAATCAAAGAAAAAAAAAAGAGTTACACAGATGTAAAGAAAGAAAGAAAGAAAGAAAAACAAAAAAACAAAAAAAAAGAGTTACCTAGATGTGAAGAAGGAAGAAAGAATAAGGGAAAAAAAAAAGTGCTACCCAAATGTGAAGAAGGAAGGAAAAAAAAAAAAAAAAAAGAGAGAAGAAGAACCTGAAGAGTGAAGACGGTGGAGTGAGTGAAGAATGAAGAAAAAAATGAAAGAAAGAGTAAAGAAATAAAAGATGAAAGTGGGGTAGGTGGGGATGTAGGTGTGAAAGGGTTGGCACGTGGGGAGTTGCAGAAAAACCCTTTTTTTTTTTTTTTTTGGCTGTTACATATAGCCGCGTTTTCTAAAAACGCGGCTATTGGCAACCGTTTTAAAATTTTACTACAACTGGACCTATAGCCGCGTTTTTTAAAACGAAGCTATAGGTTCCTCTAAAAATTATTTGCTTGAACCTATAGCCGCGTTTTTCTAAAAAAATGCAGCTATAGAAAACCTTTTGCTGCGTTTTAAAGTTAGCTATAGCCACGTTTTTGGAAAAACGCAGCTATAGGTCACTCTGTAAAAAATTTATTTGACTGGATCTATAGCCGCGTTTTTAAAACGCAGCTATAGGTTGGCTATGGCCGCGTTTTTGGAAAACGCGGCTATAGCTTGAGGCTTTAGCGGCGTTTCTTGGAAACGCAGCTATAGGTAAGCTATAGCCGCGTTTTTTGTAAACACGGCTAAAAAAAATGCGGCTATAGCCCGCGTTTTTTGTAGTGAAGACACGGGTATGGAAAAGAAGCAAAGGATGGATGAGGAGACTAGAAGCCTAAGCATTCTGATGGCGACACACCTAGGATCAATGGTGGCTACTAAGCAACTCCGCCGAGTCCAATGAGTCTTATAAATTGGAATTACCAGGGGCTTAGGAACCTCCGGTCAGTTAAAGTCTTGGAAAAGGTGGTCAATAAAGAAGAGCCCATTATCTTCTTTCTTATAGAGATGAAGTCAAACAGAGATTGGATGGACAAAGTCAAGGATAAATGTAACATGAAACATGGTCTGATAGTACCAAGTGAAGGGAAGAGTTGTGGACTGGCCTTGCTTTGGATCGAAGGGATAACCGTGGAGGTTCAGACGTACTCTCAGTCTCATGTTGACACTTTTGTTGATGGGGGGGCAAGCATAGGGTGGTGGTATTTTACAGGCTTCTATGGCAATCTAGACACAGCAAAAAGGCCGAAGTCTTGGGCAAAACTCAGACACTTGAAACGAACATCAAACTTACCGTGGCTAACAATTGGTGATTTTAATGAAATTACAAGTGCATCGAAAGAGGAGGGAGGGAGCGATAGATTGAGATAGCAGATGAAGAACTTCATTGAAACCATTAACTATTGTGGTCTACGGGATTTGGGTTTCACTGGCCCAAAATTCATGTGGATATATTAGCGTGCAGATGGTTTGTAAATTAGGAAGCAGTTGGATAGAGCCATGGCAACTCCGAGGTGGATAAACATTTTCCCTGAGGCCAAACTATTCCACCTTACCTCTTCAATATTGGATCACTCGCCTCTAGCTCTTCGAATGATGCCAAAACACAGGAAAAAGAAGGTCAGGATAACTTTTAGGTTAGAAACAATGTGGCTGAGAGATCAAAGGTGTAAGGAGGTGGTATAGAAAGCATGGAAGGAAGGGAAGTTGGCAAGCATAAGGAGTATGTTAGGGAGTTGCATAGAAAAGTTTCGAAGTATGGAACAAACCGGTATTTGGGCATATGGGAAGGAAGGTAACTGAGCTGCAAAACAATTAGAATGGATTGAGCTCCATCCACCCTCTCCTGAGATCAACCAAGAACTGAAGAAAACCTGAATTGACCTCAACTGCTGGCTAGAGAAAGAGGATGACATGTGGCGCCAATGATCACGACTCAACTAGCTCCAATCCGGGAATAGAAACACAAGCTTTTTCCGTGCGAAAGCTTCTGAACGGCAAAAGAAAATTTTCATCAAAGGAATCTTGGATGCAAACGAGGTATAGCACAAGGAAGATGAAAAGGTGCAGGAAGTGGTGGTGGCTTACTATGAGGAGTTGTTCCCCACAAGTCAACCAATAGGATTTTCAGATCTGATCCAAGCTATCCAGCCAAAGGTGACTACTTTAATGAATTAGTGGTTGTCTAGGGACTTTACTGTAGTAGAGGTCAAAGTGGCTTTAAAGTAAATGTACCCACTGAAAGTACCAGGACCGGATGGCATGCCTTCTCTTTTATTTCTAGAAATTTTGGACTATAAGCGGTGAGGTGGTCATAGCAACAGTATTGGATTTCCTTAACTGTGGTTTTTCTCCTCTTGATTTTAATAAAACTTACATTGTTTTAATTCCAAAAGTTAAGACACCAAAGAAGGTAACTAATTATAGACCGATTAGTTTGTGAGTGTACAAAATTGCATCAAAAGCCATAGCTAATAGGCTAAAGAAAATCATTCCTTCCATTATTAGTGATACCCAAAGTGCTTTTGTGCACGATAGGTTAATTACTGATAATGTACTCACTGCTTTTGAGACTATGCACCATATTAGCCAAAAAAGAAAAAGAAAAAGGGAAAGGTTGGGAGATGGATCTGAACTTGGACATAAGCAAGGCATATGAGAGGGTAGAATGGGTGTGTCTGGATAAAATTATGGAAAAACTTGGTTTTGATGTAAAATGGAGGAGTCTTATTATGCAGTGTTTCACAACTGCTACATATTCTATAAAGATTAATGGGGTTCCTAGGGTAATATTGTTCCATTTAGGGGGATCCTTCAAGGAGACCCTTTATCACCTTATCTCTTTATCTTATGTGCAAAGGGCCTTTCATCACTGATAAAATCCTCAGTGGCAAATGGGGTAATGGAAGGATTTGCTATTTGTCATAGTGGCCCGAAATTATCACATCTCTTCTTTGCAGATGATAGCTTGATCTTTTGCAAGGCTTCTCTAGCAGAATGTGATGCCCTCCAAAGAATTTTGAAAGTATTTGAACAAGCATCGGGCCAATAGTTAAATCGGGCTAAAACATCTTTATTTTTCAGTATCAACACACCCAATGCAATCCAAGAGGAGATAAAACAAAGATTTGGAGCTCAAGTAATAAAGCAACATGAGAAATACCTGGGCTTGCCTTCGCTGGTGGGGAGGAACAAAAGGAACACTTTCAGTGGGATTAAAGAGAAGCTTTGTAAAAAGTTGGCGGGATGGAAGGAGAAGATGCTGTCCAAAGCTGGTAAAGAGGTGCTAATTAAGGCGGTGGCCCAAGCTATACCAACATATACCATGAGCTGCTTTAAATTACTGGATGCATTATGTGAAGAGTTGACAAGTATGATACGAAATTTTTGGTGGGGACAAAAGGAGGAAGAGAAGAAAATAGTTTGGCTAAGTTGGGAGAAATTGTGTAAGCCAAAATATAACGATGGTATGGGTTTCAAGCAACTTAAACAATTAACTTGGCTCTCCTAGCTAAACAAGGGTGAAGGCTCTAAACTAATCAAAACTCTCTGGTTTATCGTGTGCTCAAGGCAAAATACTTTCTGCGGTGTGAATTCATTAAGGCTTCGATGGGAAACAATCCTTCTTTCTCTTGGCATAGTATCATGTCTGCTCAAAATTTGGTTAGAGAGGTTATACGGTGGAAAGTTGGTAATGGCAGTGATATTCGTATTTGGGGAGACAAATGGTTACCATCACCTTCCACATACAGAGTTGCTTCACCCAGACAGTTTCTACACCAAGACACAAGAGTAAGTGAGTTGATTGACTATGCCACAGCAAGCTAGAAGACAAGTGTTCTTGATGCACTATTCCTTCCCTACGAAGCTGAGGTGATAAAAAGAATACCAATCAGCTCTCGTCTCCCTCCCAACAAACTGATATAGGCAGAAGCTTCTAATGGTAAGTTCAGCATCAAGAGTGCCTATGGTTTAGCAATTTGGCTCTCTAAATCTACTAACCATGGTGTAAGTTCAGATCATAGCAAGTTGCATATGTTTTGGAAAAAGATATGGGACCTACCCCTGCCACACAAAGTCCACCACTTCGCATGGAAGGCATGCAGAGATAGCCTTCCCATGAAGGTAAATCTCATGCGGCGTAAAGTGGTAAAAGACCAGATTTGTGACGAGTGTAGGAAGGATGCCGAGACAATTGGGTCACTTGTTTTGGACGTGCCTAAGAGCTAGAGAGGTGTGGTCGTACTCGAAAGTAGTTGTGCAATCCTTCTACAACCTGTTGTGGGACATGATGATTGGGGAACGAGTTGGCGAAGACATGGTAGCAAAGCTAGTCTGCACTACATGGGCCATATGGTACAATCGGAATGAGACAAGAAATGGAGGTAAGCGACGGAATGGCAAGGAGTTGGTCAGTTGGGTTTCTCAATATATGGAGGCATACAAGGAAGCAAATGAGTGCAAGGCAAGCACAACAACGTTGGACAGGGGCACGTGCAGGGACGGAACCAGAACTTTGAGTTAGAGGGGGCGGTTTTACTGATGGATGTGTACAGTGATTTCAACCTCTAATTCTGCTACTTAACTGCTAAGATTATTTATTATTATTATTATTTTTTTTTGTAGATAAGAACAAAATTATTTTTTTTTTAGAATTTTTTTAAAGGTCATGGTTATTTATTTTGGATAAAATTAGTTAATTAAGCTTAATTTTGTTTTTAGTTTTACTGGTAATTTTTGTTGTTGAGCTTTTTTTTTTTTTTTTTTGGCTTGTATATTTTGTTTTAGATTTTAGATCTATACATTTTTTTTATAGTCACTAAAATAAGGAAAATACTAGAGCTGCAAGTTTTTTTTTATAAATTACTTAAGTAATAAGTGGTTACTGGTAAGTAAAAAAAATGATGTAAATGGTATGCCCATATGCGAACCAATAAAAATTTGCAACCAAAAAGGTTTATAAAAATGTTTGTGAATATAGCATTACTCTTAAAAGAATCAATGATATTGTTAAATGGAAATAAAATGTAATTTTATAGAACAAAATTACTAAAATTAATACACACACACACACACACACACATATATATATATATATATATAATTTTTTTTAAAAAAATTTAGGGGGGGGCCATTGCCCCCCCTGGTCCAAGGGTAGTTCCGCCCCTGGGCACATGGATCCCACCTCTAGAAAATGTCTTCAAAGTTAACGTCGACGCGACTGTTTTTACAAGTCAAAAAGCAATGGGTGTTGGAGTGATTATCAGAGATTATAAAGGCAGGCTCAAGGCACCAATGAGCAAGAAGATAAATGCACCTTTGGGTGCTATGGAGACAGAGGCTATGGCTCACGAAACAGGTTTGTTGTTTGTAAAGGATATAGGCATTCAAAACTTAAACATTGAGGGAGACTCGCTTATTATTCACAGTGCCTTATGCGAGACATCCACCCGGCCCTCCTCTGTGGCTGCTGTAATAAAAGGAATGCAGGAACTGTGCAAGGAATTCCGTGGGGTTGAGTTCTCTCACGTTAGGAGACAGGGCAACAAACCAGCCCACCTACAAGCTAAAGATGCTTTTGGCGTTGTTGACTTTATTGTTTGGATTGAGGAGAATCCTTGCTTTCTTGAGCAAGATCTTGTCCATGATGTAACAAGTTATTCTAGCACTTAATAAAATTTTAGTATTTCTTATATAAAAAAAATAAATAAATAAATAAAAAGACATTGTAATGGAATAACTATTACTATCTATAAGTTTAGTTGTTACATATGAAAAGCTAGTAAAAGATGATGTATGAGGAAATTTTATATTTTTGGAAATATATTAATTTTAAAACCTATTATATGTTCTAAGGAATAACTATTACATCAATTTTAAAGAGAAATAACTATTATTCAATTTAAAGAATAGTTATTCTTGTGTAATAAATAATCCATGTGATAAAGATACAACCAAATGACCGAATTGGTATTACACATAAATAACTATTCCATTACAGGAGTTATTATAGCATACCAAATATAGCCTAAATAAATTTTAGAAACCAATAATTTCCACCCTTTTTAAACTATCTTCCTCACTAACTTTTTCATTGATTTTTAAAAAAAAAATAATTAAATGAACAATCTTTTTGACTAGCTTAAAACAAATTAGTGGTGGTAATCTTCGTGTAATTATATTTTAAGAGTGAATAGTTATTGATCTGTAATCTTTTTGAAATTTCACAAGCATGTAAGATATAATAAGATTGTGCAATCTAACAGTTAGATTTTCAAAATTCACACATTCAATAAAAAAATATAGTGGGAATTTGAAGGATTTCTCCTTAAACTAGTTTAGAGAGAAATCTTTTGAGTAAGTTTGGTACCAAAACCATTTCCAAAATTTTGCCACAACTTATTCACATGGTGACTTATAAGTGGTAAAATTGTAAACCCACATAGACTTACCATTTTTTCTATTACTTATAACTCGCCACATAGGCAAATTAGAGAAATTGTTGTGGTAGTAGACTTACTCAAACCTTTTCATCTTTAGACCTGCTTTTTCATGGTTTTAAAAACCGGTACGATCAAAGAACTACATTAGGAAGTGGTTCTCGGTTTTATAGTCGGACCTAGGTCAGACTAATGACGTTATAATTAATAAATTAATCATTTTAAATTATAAAAATATATATTAAGTTTAAAATAAATATATTTGCTTTTGAATACATAACAATTAAAAAAAAATGTGAGTTTAGTTATCATATCATATATTTAGAAAATTAAAATAACAAACCCACACCTTAAATATGATATTATAACTATTTAGTATGAAATTAGAAATGCACAATAAATTAATAATTATTTAAAAAAATAATAAAATAATAAAATTTTTCTATTATTTATTATTTAGTTTATATGAATCATTATTGTACATATAGAATATGAGAGATGCTACGTTTACAATATTTTTACAATAAATCACAAGTGGTTAGTTGTTATTGATTCAAATTTGAAACTAATACTAATATTACTTTTTTGCTCCAACAATAACAACCAGTAACAATTTCCCACTTAGAATCTATTGTAAAAATGTTATGAAAATGTTGTGGACATATCATTTATCTATAAAATATATTACATTTTTTTAGTGTTTGGAAATTTAGACCCGGTTGATAGAATTAACAAGTTTTAAACCTAAGTTGTTAATTAGATTTATTATTAATAAAACTTGTTAAAACAAACTAACATCAATATCATGTCAAAATCACGCAGAGGAAAAGTAAATAAGACAAGATATGATAACCCAGGAAAACCAATGAAATAAACTAGTTTCACAGTAAAAAACATGGGGGGAAACCTTCCTGAAAAGCAATCCATTATAGTAAAAAGAAATTTCAGATCTAGTACAAAACCTTTGTCCCTAGACTCTACAATCTTCGTAGATGAACCCACAATAGAAATCTTCTACCGCTTCAGAACCTCTGAACTCTTCAATATATGTACGCCACTCTTTTGATGCATGGATCCCAATACATGACTAACTCCTTTGCACGAATACTAGTATGTGACTCACTCACTAACTTGAGGAAGAAGAATGTTGGCTGCAAAGTTCTTCACTTCATCAACAATGAAGATCAAGAAACACTTGGTTACCGAACCCTAAGGCGCAAAAACGCAATAGCTTCTTTCAGAGAGAATAACTAGGGCAAAACTTTGTCTCCGATCACAATTTGTTTGAACAGACTTTTCTCAAAGCATGTGCAACCTGTGTACTTTTTGACGACCCTTAAAATAATCTTTTTATATGTCTAAGGTTAGGAGAAAAGAAGTCTTAAAGACACATTCATGGATTCCAAGAAAACAGATCAGAATTTCTAATTCTTTCTTAAACCTTGACAGATAGAAGGTGTCGAGCAACTGTCGAGCACACGGGCTGAACAGCTTCTTAAATCTCGACACATGCTAGTTGTCGAGCTTTAATGAACTTGCACTTCTCAACTTGTTTCTTGGACAAACTTGATGACTTCAACACTTGATTTTGAAACACAATTTCTTGAATTATTAAAAACACCTAGATCTACCCAATTACAAGTAAAGTGCGTTTTGTCAAAAGATTAGCCAATTACATAAAATAGTGACATATGTTCCTAACAAGTGAATAACATATGTCTTAACAATCTCCCCCTTTGGCAATCCGTGACAAAACCACAACAAACAAATGAACATATGAGAGAAGTCATAAATCACTCAACTCATATTCACTTGTTGAATACAATAAAATCTATCCCAATACAAACTCTTGAAAAACTTTGCAAGAAGAGAGTTTATGGCAAGTAGACTTTGACAACCTATATTTCTGAAACACTTTAAACAAAACACATCAAGACATTTTTGTGTGAAACAGAAACAATAGATTGCATACAAGTAATAAGAAGCATGTGTATAAAGAGAGAAAAGAAACAACATATGTAAAGGTAGGTGAAAGAAGACATACATCATCATATATATATATATATATATATATCTCAAAGATAAGCATAATATATGTAAACATGGTCACAAGACCTGTGTACAAGAACAAGGAGGTAAACACTCCCCCTAACAAGATGAAACACATCTCCCCCTTACAAAGACATGTATTTCTCCCCATAACATGTAAAATCTTAAAAAGAAACCACATATTCGCCACAATTTCTGCCTCTTTTTGTCATGATTGACAAAGGGTACAAGAAGCTAGAACGCTTCACCTAAGAAACATAAAGATGATCAAAGATTATCAAGGGGGTACAAAGAATCCATATAAAAGAATGAATGTGTAAGGTTGAATTTATTCAACCATCTAATTGGCTTTATTCCATGCCAAATTTGCTTGTAATTCAGCATTTAGTAACCCTGTATTTAGGTGGGTTTGATGTAAAGGTAGTGAGTGAGATAGAGTGAAGTTTGCTCAAGAGTGTGCAAGAAAACAGAGTGTCGCGGCTGGGACTCGCGGGTGACTCGCGGCTGCAAGCTGCCAGAAGCAGCACACGTGCCAAGCATGCTGGAAGATGAACAGTCATGCTAGCTGGAGCACTACAGGACAAAACAGGACAACTGGCCATACGGTTATCTCGCGACTGGATCTCGCGACTTAGTCAAGCCGCGAGGTCAAGCCGCGAGCCACCCCTGTTTTGTAAAAACCTGACGTTTCACATTCCTCTCCACTCCAGTATAAATACCCCTATTACCCACGATTGAAAGAGAGCTTCCAGAGAGAATTTTGAGAGAGAAACCCTAGAGAAAACTAGATTGATTCACACACAATCTATACCTTTGAGACTCTTCAAATTCCTCAACTCTCTTCCTCTCCATTGTCAAATCCTTGAGAGGCTTATACCAAACCACGTTCTCACCGTCATCATCATTGTGAGACTGCTGTTTGGATTTCTGGGAAGCAGTTAGGAAGGAACCAATCTTCATTGGTTGATGCTACGGTCTAGTAGCGGAATCCGGGAAGTTAGAAAAGAAAAAGGTTCGGCGCAAACCTCGTTGGAGCAAGAGCTTGGAGGGCTTAGGTGCACTGGGTAGATTAGGCTTGGAGGGTCTATTGCTGTCCTTGTATCCCAACTATATTTTCTAGTGGATTGATTACCGCTTGGAGGGCGGCGGAGAGGTTTTTCGCCGAGGGCTTCGGTTTCCTCTTCGATAACACATCGCGTGTTGTCTTTGTGTTTGCATCTTCCTTCCTCTCTATCTTTGCCTTTTTATTTATCTGCTGTGGATATTAATCTGTTATGGCTTAGATAGTATTTAATCAATTTCGTGTGATAGCATATGTTAAGTTTCCGCACACTAGTTGTTTGACATATTGCTTGAATTGATTAAGTTGTAATTTGGGGGTCTAAACGTTCAAAGGTGTTTTTGTACACGTTTTTGAACTTTCAATTGGTATCAGAGCAGGTACACTTGTTGTGGTTTTATTACCTTAGTGTGATCCTAGACCCCTGTGTTGTGTTTGATTGTTTTGGTTTATACCATGCTGAATTGTAGCTTAAGTGTTTGTGAAAATGACTCTATGCATATGTCTGAAAGGTGTCTTACTAATGTTTTTGTAGAGTTGTTAAAAACTAAGAAACATGCTAGAGCTTTTGTTCACATGCTGGAATATTTAGAAAATCAGAATTATGTCTTACACAGTAGCATATCTGAATCTAAATCATTGATTAAGAAATATAAAAGAAAGAATAGAATGTTGTGTGAGATGATTGAGAATCTGAAAATGAAAAATCAAACTGAAAGAAGCATGAAAACTGATGATGAGTTTGTGTTTGAAGGTCAAGAATGTCTATCACATGTGAACCTATTTGTGCATACCTCTTTGAAGGTGTTTAATGCGTGTTTGTGGTATCTTGACAGTGGGTGCTCTCGCCATATGACAGGGGATAAGTCTCTGTTCAAGACACTCAAAGAAAAGGTCGGTGACTATGTAACCTTTGGTGATGGAAGCCATGCTCAAGTCTTAGGCAAAGGAACCATTGAGATACTTGGTTTGCCGCTTTTGAAAGATGTGCTGTACATAAAAGGGCTGAAGGCGAATTTGCTGAGCATCACTCAAATTTGTGATGATGATTTTCTGGTACAATTCTCTAAGAAGGGATGTTTGATCATCAATGAAGAAGGGATTCAGGTTTTGGAAGGAAATCGGACTACTGATAACTGCTATGGAATTGTTCCCACGGCACCCATATCGTGTAGAAGTGCTCGTGTGGGTACGTTGGAGTTGTGGCATCACAGATTTGGGCATGCCAACTTCAAACAAGTAGCGAAAGTTTCAAAACTTGAAGCAGTCGAGGGACTTCCTAAGTTTGGAAAAGTGAAGAAGACCGTTTGTGGTGCGTGTCAAATGGGGAAGCAAACTAAGGCAAGTCATCACAAGGTGAATGTGATAGCCACCTCTCGGTGCTTGGAGTTACTTCATGTTGATCTAATGGGGCCTACCAGAACAGAGAGCCTAGGGGGTAAGAGATACATTATGGTTGTTGTGGACGACTACTCAAGATACACTTGGGTTGATTTCCTTAGAGAAAAATCAGAGGCTTGTGAGAGGTTGGAGATTCTGTGCAAGAAACTACAAAACGAAAAAGGGATTCCGATAGCCAAAGTTAGAAGTGATCATGGGAGGGAATTTGAGAATGCAAAATTCGAGTCCTTCTGTGAGAAGAATGGAATTAAAAGAGAATTTTCAGCTCCCAAAACTCCACAACAAAACGGAGTGGTAGAGAGAAAAAATCGTATGATTCAGGAGATGGCAAGAGTCATGTTACTTAACAAGCAAATACCTCAAAGATTTTGGGGAGAAGTTGTCAACACCTCGTGTCACATTGGCAATAGGATTTTCTTTCAAGTTGGTACAAAGAAGACTGCCTATGAGATATGGAATGGGAAGAAGCCAAAAGTGAAGTATTTCCGGGTGTTTGGAAGTAAATGCTATATCCTAAATGATCGAGAGAATCTTGGGAAGTTTGATGCGAGAAGTGATGAGGGTATTTTTCTTGGCTACTCTACTACAAGTCGAGCGTATAGAGTGTTTAACAAGAGAACAAAACTGTGATGGAGTCCATAAATGTCAAGATTGATGATGCCTTACCTAAGGTGGAAATGATTGATGATGTAGAAGGGCCGAGCACCAAAGAGGCCGATGTTGAGGTAGAAGCTTTGGATATAGAAGGTGAAGAACCTATACCAGAAGTAGAAACGACTCCCATCAACCCAAGAATGGAAACGAGATCGATGTCTAGAACATTAAGCCCTCTTACTCCTCCGGAAGTCCATCCTCCTATCTCTCGTAGTGATGAAGTTTCCACTTCAAAAAGGCCATCTTCAAGAGTTATCAAGAATCATCCGGAAAGTAATATCATAGGATCTCTTGATGACGGTCTTCGCCTCAGGAAAGGAAACGTTCTGCTAGCCAATCATGTAACATATCACTGTTATCTTGCACAATTTGAACCAAAAAGGGTTGAAGAGGCTCTTCAAGATGAGAATTGGGTCGAGTCAATGCATGAAGAGCTGAATCAGTTTGTGAGGAATGATGTGTGGGAACTTGCTCCACGGCCCGAGAACGTTCATATTATAGGCACAAAATGGATTTTTAAAAACAAAAATGATGAAGATGGAGAAATAATTCGAAACAAATCTCGGTTAGTAGCCCAAGGATACACTCAAGTTGAAGGAGTGGATTTTGATGAATCTTTTGCTCCGGTGGCAAGACTCGAATCCATTCGTATCCTCATGTCCATTGCGTGCACCTTGAATTTCAAACTTTATCAAATGGATGTAAAGTGTGCGTTCCTGAATGGATATCTAAATGAAGAAGCATTTGTTGAGCAACCAAAAGGATTTGAAGATCCTCATTTTCCAGATCATGTACTAAGATTGAAGAAAGCCCTTTATGGCTTAAAACAAGCGCCTAGAGCCTGGTACGATCGTCTTACACATTATCTTCTAGACAGAGGTTTCAAGAGAGGGTATGCAGATCGAACTCTGTTTGTCAAAAATGATGAAGATTATCTCCTTGTGGCACAAGTCTATGTTGATGACATAGTGTTTGGGGCAACCATCGAAGATCGTGCTACTGAATTTTCTGAAGAGATGAAGAAGGAGTTTGAGATGAGTATGGTGGGGGAGCTCACATTTTTCTTGGGTCTTCAAGTCAAACAACAGAAGGAGGGTATTTTTGTATCTCAAGAAAAGTATGCCAGAAACATTGTCAAGAAGTTTGGACTAGACTCCAAAAAACACGCCTCCACCCCCATGAGCTCTTCCACTAAACTGAATGTGGATTCGTCGGGAGTTGAAGTAAGTCCTACATTGTATAGGAGCATCATAGGAAGTTTGCTCTACCTTACAGCCAGTAGACCGGACATTGCTTTCAGTGTGGGCGTATGTGCCAGGTACCAAGCTAATCCGAAAGAATCTCATCTGACTGCTGCTAAGAGAATCATTCGATATGTGAATGGTACTGCAAACTATGGTCTGTGGTATTCAAAAGACTCAAATGATTGTCTTGCTGGGTATTCAGATGCTGATTGGGCTGGCAGTGTAGACGATCGGAAAAGCACTTCAGGCGGCTGTTTTTATCTTGGTAACAACCTTGTCTCGTGGATGAGCAAGAAGTAGAATTTAGTGTCTCTATCTACTGCAGAAGTAGAATACATCGCTGCTGGAAGTTGCTGCACTCAGCTTCTTTGGATGAAGAAATTACTTCATGACTATGGAATTCCTCAAGAAACGATGTGTGTCTTCTGTGACAACACCAGTGCCATCAATCTCTCCAAGAATCCTGTCCAGCATTCAAAGTCTAAACACATAGAGATACACTATCATTTCATTCGGGATTTGGTAGAGGAAAGAGTTGTGTGTCTTGAGTTCATACACACCGACAATCAAAAGGCGGACATCTTCACCAAGCCTTTCGATGGTCCACGGTTTGAATCACTCCGTAAGACCATTGGTGTCGGTACAATTCCTTGATCCTCTTGTGTGTTGTGTGCTTCACATATTTATAATTTGATATGTTTGCTTGTGATGTGGCACACACTTCTTTGTTAACCCTTTGTGCAACATGTTTATTGTTTGTTTGTCCTTCTGATTAATTCTGTTGGTTCTTTCTTTGATTGTTAAATCATTTTTCTTATTTTATGTCAAAAATCCAAAAATCACATAAAAATAGAAAATCAAAAAGCTTGATTGACTTTGTTGAGTTTTTGTCTCAAAAACTTGTTTTGCCTTGTACCTTTGTGCTAATGGCTTTGTGTATTTTCGAGCATTGCTTGTTTTCATGCACTTATATCACTGTGGGAAAAATCTTGAAATCTTTGTGATTGTTGTAAATAGATCTTCAACCTTGTCATGAATGATTAGTGAATGGTTTTGTTGATCTTGAGACTTGCATAGACTTGTGTCTATATATCTTCCCACTCTTTATTTTTGTTTTGCTAAAAAGAGCTCACCAAATGTAAATCTCCAAATGAAAAGAGATATTGAGCTACAAAAGCTTGTCGCACATTCTAGTATTTGACTAGGAAAAAGGGTAAGCGACCTTATATTGAAATGAATGTTCATTCAAAAAGCTAAAGGCTTATTCATTAAAGTGAAATATCATATATCACTCTCACAATGAGAGGTGATTGACTCAAAAGATCAAAAAGATCAATTGTTATGTTTGAAAGTGGAGTCAAATGTAAAGCTCCAAATCATGTTATCAAGTTTTGTGGGAGGTCATATATTCATACTTCTATAATTGAGATGGGTCACATGATCTAGTGCTAATTGTGTATGCCTTGATTGAATTGATCATTGAAGCTTCACATTAGACGAAGGACTATCTCATTGTTGATATCCACACACAACACACAAGTTTATGTTCAATAAATGCCATATTCATTTGTGTGATTGTACTTGATAAAATGTGTTTTCACATGCTCAATCTTTGTTAATTCAAGCACAAAAATATTTTTGAGTGTTTTAGGTGATTTTGGAAAGTATTTTGTTTGAAAAATCTGAAAATTTCAAAAATCCAGTTTTGCCCTGTTTTGGCGGCTCAGTCGCGGGTATGTCAAGTCGCGAGCCTCAGTCGCATCTTCGCTGGTCATTTTTGGCGACTTGTTCGCGAGAGGAAGGTCCAGTCGCGAGGTTCACTCAGAGATTTTCGCGGCTCAGCTCGCGACTTACTTGCGGGTAGACCTTCCAGTCGCGAAAAACACTTAGAAAAATTTTCAAATTTTCGTCCTAGGGTGTTTTGGCGGCTTGATCTGGCGGCTTTTTGGCGACTCGTCTAAGTCGCGAAAATCGCGTGTTTTAGACATACAGGGGCAGTTTTTAAACTTTTTGTTTTTCCCTCGATCTTTTTGTGACTGTTCATTGTCTTTCTCATTTGCTCTTACCCTTTCTCACCGTGCCTCCATTTTCGATCTCCATTGTTTGCCTCTTGTCAGCTCAAATCGTCGACTAATAGGTATGTTTGTTCTGTCTTGGACTCTATTTTACTTGGTGATATGGTTTTCCCTCTGGATTTTTCACATTTGATTGTGATTTTGTGATGGGTTTTAGCTCAACTATTACTCTTTGTCCATGTTTAGCCTTTGGTAGCTTGTGTTTCTGTTTTTGAGCTAGTTTATTTTGGGTGATTTTGTTCTTCATCATGTGCTTAGCTAGGGTTAGCTAATTTTTTGTCTGATCTGCTGTTGATGACGTGTTTCACTATGATCTTGTGTGGTATCCTGTTGATGTGTTGTTGAATGTGGGTCCTTTTTCAGCTGATTATGTGGTTCTCTTTGGACTCCTTCTTCTGTGTAGTTCAATTTGAGCCATTTGTGTCCCTCATTACTATTTTCTGTCCATTTTCATCCAGCTATTAGGGTTTCTACATTGTCCCTATATTTCCACTAACCCACTGCTAATAAAGTTTGTTGGATTATGTTCTGTCGTTTCCCCTGTTCATAATGTAGACTGGTCATGTCACCATTCAAAAAGGCTGCTGTAAAAGGAGGTAGTTCCAAAGGGAAGGAACCAGTAATAGATGTTGATGATTTCTCACCTCAACCAAAAGGGACTCACTCTTCATCAAAGAGATTCGATCCCGACAGGTTCAGATCATATGCAGCCTATCAGACTTATGAGAATTTCTTTCTTCATGCCAAACCACTACTAGAAAGAGCTTTGGATCAGCCATCACTTCATGACACTGACATTCCGAAATGGTTTGCTCACAAGGATTGGAATTACCTTCTCTCTGATCCGGATGACGCGTATGAAGAGTTGGTAAAAGAATTTTATGCCAACGCCATTGTGGAAGGAGATGAACTTAAGTGCTGGGTTCGGAAAAAGAGCTTTTCTGTCTCTCCTGAATATCTGGCAGAAATTCTTCACATCAACAGACCCATTTTCCGACATTCGCCGGTTTACGATGATCTCTGTCCTGATGAGGAGCTTCTTAAAGAAAGTCTTGGTCAAGACTTGGAGTTCTCGCCAAATGGAAAATCCATCAGTGTTTCCTCTCTCTCTCCAAAGCTGAGAGTGCTTACAATTGTAATGTTTCACAATTTGTACCCTTTGTCAAGCACTGGGTATATGAACCTTGGACGGGCTTTATTTCTTCATGATCTAATCTCTGATGTGGAAATAGACATCTGTACTCATATCTTTCATGTTCTGCGCAAAACGGTTCTTCGAATTGAGTCTCGGATATGCGTTCCTTTCTGCAGTCTCATTTCCCGGATCTTGAAGCTCAAGGGAATTTATCCAATGGCTGATGAATCCCCTATGCCCAAACCAAGTCCAATCAACATGCGTACATTCAATGCCAGCATTGGACATAGTCAGAAGAGAGCCAAACCAGAAACTTCTGCATCTCACAATGACTCTCAGTTTGGCACTCTCTCCCTGGATGAGAAACTTGATCGCATTGTCTCCTCTGTCCACGAGTTAAATACAAAGATGTCTGGACTCACTGCTTCTCTTCACCATCAAAACACTTGGTGGGATATGAAGTTTACTTCTCTTCAAACTCAACTGGATCAAATTCAGAGAAAGCTGGAAGAGGATGACTAGCCTATTCCATGACAAAAAGGGGGAGAGATAGGCATGATCAAAGGGGGAGTGTCTCTATCTAAGGGGGAGTGTCTTTACATTCTTCTTCTCTCTAAGTTGATGTTTTGTGTTTTGTACCCGTAAACTGTTATTCAGGATGTTTGTGTTTTGTACCCATGTGCTTGTGTAAGCTTTTAGGGTTTATGTTTTATGCATAGTTTGTAGGCTTTATGGTATGTACCTTGCCTAGTGCAGCCTTTATGCTATGTTGAAATCAGTACTTCAATCTAAATGGTATACATTTTGGTTTATGTACTGTCACTCATGTGCCCTTGTAGGATTGTTCCTAGATGCATATGCCTTGTGTGATATGCATTGGTTGAGTGTTGAGCATACAAGTGTCTTGCCTTGTGCTTGTTAACTTGTATGTCCTTGTGTTCATTCCAAGTGTGAATGAGCACTGTGATCACTACCTTGTGGTGTTCACTTGGTTGATCAAGCCATGGTTTGTTTCATAACTCCATCTTTGCTTGATCACATATTGCCTATTTCATATGCATTTTATAATTTTCTGCTTACAATGATCATGGTGTATTGTTGTGTTTCAGGAGTATTATGTTCATATGATTCAAGTGCTTCACAGCTTCTAGAGTTAGGTGTGAGTGAGTTTTGTTCAACTGTTCCCAACTCACATGTTAAGTCTAGAGTCTGTTTTAGGGTTTTGTCACGGAATAGCCAAAGGGGGAGATTGTAAGGTTGAATTTATTCAAACATCTAATTGGCTTTATTCCATGCCAAATTTGCTTGTAATTCAGCATTTAGTAACCCTGTATTTAGGTGGGTTTGATGTAAGGGTAGTGAGTGAGATAGAGTGAAGTTTGCTCAAGAGTGTGCAAGAAAACAGAGTGTCGCGGCTGGGACTCGCGGGTGACTCGCGGCTGCAAGCCGCCAGAAGCAGCACACGTGCCAAGCATGTTGGAAGATGAATAGTCATGCTAGCTGGAGCACTACAGGACAAAACAGGACAACTGGCCATACGGTTATCTCGCGACTGGATCTCGCGACTTAGTCAAGCCGCGAGGTCAAGCCGCGAGCCACCCTTGTTTTGTAAAAACCTGACGTTTCACATTCCTCTCCACTCCAGTATAAATATCCCTATTACCCACGATTGAAAGAGAGCTTCCAGAGAGAATTTTGAGAGAGAAACCCTAGAGAAAAACTAGATTGATTCACACACAATCTATACCTTAGAGACTCTTCAAATTCCTCAACTCTCTTCCTCTCCATTGTCAAATCCTTGAGAGGCATTATACCAAACCACGTTCTCACCGTCATCATCATTGTGAGACTGCTGTTTGGATTTCTGGGAAGCAGTTAGGAAGGAACCAATCTTCATTGGTTGATGCTACGGTCTAGTAGCGGAATTCGGGAAGCTAGAAAAGAAAAAGGTTCGGCGCAACCTCGTTGGAGCAAGAAGCTTGGAGGGCTTAGGTGCACTGGGTAGATTAGGCTTGGAGGGTCTATTGCTGTCCTTGTATCCCAACTATATTTTCTAGTGGATTGATTACCGCTTGGAGGGCGGCGGAGAGGTTTTTCGCCGAGGGCTTCGGTTTCCTCTTCGATAACACATCGCGTGTTGTCTTTGTGTTTGCATCTTCCTTCCTCTCTATCTTTGCCTTTTTATTTATCTGCTGTGGATATTAATCTGTTATGGCTTAGATAGTATTTAATCAATTTCGTGTGATAGCATATGTTAAGTTTCCGCACACTAGTTGTTTGACATATTGCTTGAATTGATTAAGTTGTAATTTGGGGGTCTAAACGTTCAAAGGTGTTTTTGTACACGTTTTTGAACTTTCAGAATGTAATGAAACAAGTTGCTATGGATGACAAGATAAAAGAAAGATGCAAAACATGTGAAAAACAATGCATGCAAGAGGATCTCGATAGATCGAGAGGTACCAACAAAAGTGTCGAGCCAGGTGTCAAGGATTTGGCCGTCGACAGATACAGGTGTCGAGCAAGTGTCGAGGTACAAAAACATCAAACGCAAGAGATGAGACTCAATCGATCCACCAAGTGTCAAGAAGCTATCGGGGGGACAGGAACCTTGTCGATTGATCCACTAGGTGTCGAGGAGGTTTCGAGGTTGCGATAAGAAAAAGCTTGGAAGATCGACAGATAGCTAGGTGTCGAGGAGGTGTTGAGGTAGCTTTTAAAATCAGTGTTTTGAGAAGAGAAAAACACAAACATGAATGCAATCAAGCATGCAACTCAACCAATGATCCAAACACAATATTAAGCTCTCAAAATCATATCTCAACAGCAATTTTAAGTACATGGATCCCAAAAACACACACACATACTAAACAAGTATAACCAATTTTATATTTCAAAAATAAGTCAAGACAGTTTAGTGAGTATACATTAACACATGTAAACCTTGTGATGGCCAAATCACATTGTACATGCACATGTATTAAGAGTAGCAAAGAATATTACGTGTTATGTATGAAAAACATCGCAAGATTGAAAAGGTGTCAACATGTTATGATGATTTGAAATATGAGAAAATCACTTTAACTCACACATAATCATAACTGTTTGATGGGGACTATCACCTTCGAAGTACATCCTATAGCTCCCACATCTCCTAGTATACACGCTTGCAATCATATTAAAAGTATTTTGATCTTTTTGCTTTTTATTTTTCTTTGTATATTTTTCTTTTTAAGCAAATCATGAATGGGCATATAAGAGATAGAAAGAAGTACCCAATTATGTTAAACTTTTGACATTCCAATTTTGCTATTCCAAAGCACACAAATGTCATTGATATTACACTTTTGCTATGTCGAAGCATACAAATGTTATTTCATGATTGGCGCGCAACAGTGGTGAGATGGTTATTTATGCCTTTTTCTTAGGATTTTCTAGTCCTTCCCGTCAAAAAGAGTGATACGAGTGTTAAGTACAAGAGATAACCTAATCTTACTCATCACAAACAAGAGCCACAAAACTCACTTGCTTAGTTGTGAATAGAGATGCTCATCTAAGTTACAAAAGATACAAAGTTTAGAAAACTTTGTTTCAATGGTCATCCAAGGTACACAAGTACCAATGTATACAAACAAACACTGTTTTTGTATTTTTTTGATTTTTCAATTTATATTTTGAAAAACAAACAAAATAAAGACTAAACAACCAAACAAAAATAGACAAACAACATGAAAGCATGAAAGAAAGATGCATATGCATGAAGGCATTATTAGGACATATGTGATTCACTTGTTAGGAATATATATCACTATTTTATGTAATTGGCTAATCTTTTGACAAAACGCACTTTACTTATATTTAGGTAGATCTAGGATGTGTTTAATACTTTAAGAAACCTTGTTTCAAGTTCAAGTGTAAAAGTCATGCAAGTCTGTCCAAGAATCAAGTGAGAAAGTGCTGAATTTTAAGGCTTGATAGCTGTTTGACACCTCTCAACACCTGGCTTATCTATTAAGCTCTTCAGTTGCTTCTTATTGCAATCTCGACACCTCTCAATAGCTAGGTCGATCGATCGAGCAAATTTCTGTCCCCTTGACACTTGCTCAACACCTCCTCAATAGTTGTATCTGTCGAAGTTTAAAGCTCGACACCTCCTTAACACCTCTCGATCGATCAAGGTTATGAGAATTCAAATTTTCAGATCTGATTTTTGGCCCATGCTGACATGTATGTATAGGGTTTCTTTTCTCACAACCCTAGACCTATATAAGGCTTATTTTAGAGGCTGTCACATAAGAGAATACAAGGAGAACGAATGCAAAAGGTGACTGATGTCTTATTCTCTCTAAAAGAAGCTACTGCGTCTTTGTGCCTTAAGGTTTTGTAACCAAGTGTTTTTTGATCTTCATTATTGATGAAGTGAAGAACTTTGCAACCAACATTCTTCTTCCTCAAGTTGGTAAGTGAGTCACGTACTAGGATTCATGCAAAGGAGTTAGTCACGTACTGGGATCCATGCAACAAAAAGGGTGGCGGTCATATATTGAAGAGTTCAAAGGTTCTGAAGCGGTAGAAGGTTTCTACTATGAGTTCATCTACGGGGATTGTAGAGTCTAAGGACAGAGGTTTTGTACTAAATCTGAAACTTCTCTTTACTTTAATGAATTCTTTTTGGGAAGGTTTCCCCCCAGGTTTTTTATTATGAAATTAGTTTGTTTCATTGGTTTTCCTGGGTCATCATATCTTGTCTTATTTATTTTTCCACTCCATGATTTTGACATGATATTGATGTTAGTTTGTTTTAACAAATTTTATTCATAATAAATCTAATTAACAACTTGGGTTTAAAACTTGTTAATTCTATCAATCGAGGTCTAAATTTCCCAACAAGTAGTATCAGAGCGAGTACACTCTGATTGGATTAATTTCCTGAGTGTGATCCTTGACCCCTGTTGTCATGGATCGTGGACAATCTCTTTTGATTCCTCCTTTATTTGATGGAACTAATTATGCGTACTGGAAAGTTCGTATGAAAGTTTTTTTACAGGCTCTAGGTGAACAAGTATGGCAAGCTGTTGAAGTTGGCTGGATTAAGCCAAAGGAAGCGCCGATGAATTGGGATGATGCAACAATTATAGCGGCAAATTTCAACAGTAGGGCCTTGAATGCTTTGTTTTATGGGGTGACCAATGAGGAATTCAAGAAAATATCATCCACGGAAGTTTCCAAGGAAGCATGAACCATTCTTAAGACCACCTTTGAAGGTACCAAGGCAATAAAGACTATGAAGCTTCAAAGACTCACTAGTAGTTTTAAAGAAATAACGATAGAGGAGGATGAGACCTTTGATGAGTTCTATGCTAAACTCAAGGATATTGTGAATTTTTCTTTCAATCTTGGGGAATCTATTGTGGAATCCAAAATTGTTAGGAAAATCCTTAGGTCCTTACCTAAAAGATTCCATGCCATGAGCACTGCCATTGAAGAAGTAAAGGAAATTGATCAACTTCCTTTGACTGAGCTTGTAGGGAACCTTCAAACCTATGAGATAGGATTAGGTTTAATGGGAAAAGGTGGAAAGAGTGGAAACTTGGCTCATAAGGGTATAGAGGAAGAGATTGAGGAGTCTGAAGATGAAGATGAAGATAAGGATAAGGATCTAACTTTCATAACTGATGAGATTATCAATCTTCCTCAATTTAGGAAAAAGGATAAGAGCAAACCTCCTAGGAAATCTAAATCCTTAAGGAAGGGTAAGAATGAGAAACCTCTCATCCAATGTCATAAGTGCAAAGGTTTTGGTCATATGATGATAGAGTGCCCAAACTATCTCATGAAGGAAAAAAGCAAGGAGTCAAAAGATAAAGGGTTGGTTGCTACTTGAAGTGATGCTAAGAATGACTCTCTTAATGAGTATGTAGGTGAATGTAGTCATGTTATGGCATTTGCAGCCTCAATCAATAAGGTGATTGTGGAGAGTGCTAGTGACAATGAGGATTTTTCTGATAATGAATTACCCAAGAAGATGACCCTTCAGGAAGCCTATAATAAGCTATGGACTGAATTTATAAAATCTGAGAAGACTTCTCATCTTTGTAGAAAAGAGCTTAATGAGGTAAAAACTGAAAAAGCTGATCTATTAGTTAAACAAAATGAGACTACAAGGTTAGTTGAGACTCTTGTTATGGAGAACACCTCATTGGAAGAGAAGGTCAAGAATCTCGAGGTTGAGCTTAGTCAAGCTAGAACTCAAATAGAGAGGATGTCTAGTACAAATCTTGATGAGGTATTGAGTACTCAAAAGCCTAGTTCTAATAAGACTGGCTTAGGATATGATGTTTCCTCCAACCCTTCCTCTTCCATGGCTTTTGGATCTAGGACTGTCTTTGTGCTATAATCTGAGATAGGTGATAAAGGTATGAAATCTAAAATTGTTTTGGCTAATTCTAAATCCTTTGCTAGACCTCATGTTTGTCACCATTGTGGTGTTTCTGGACACATTCATTCTAATTACTTTAAGTTGTATCCTCATAAGCAATTGTCCAAACGGTCATAAGTTTCCTTTCAAGGACCTACACCTTTATTTGGAGAGTTATTAAAAGCTTTGGGTTTTTTAACTCACTTATAGGAGAATTTTAATTCTTCTATGTCCTTCAGTAGACATACTAGGACACGTGTCTTTTCATCATCACGGTCAAAGACTCGTGCTGTGTGGGTGAGAAAGGAGCCTAAGACTTAATTGTCTTTTCTGTTGTCCTCTACTTTAATTCTTTCTATCTAAAGTAGGGCTCTCTTTGCTTGATTTCTTTTTTGCTTTTGGAATCATGCTTTCATGTATCTGAACCTTTCTATCATACCTTTATGCATCTACACCTTTCTATCATGCCTTCATGCATAGACACATTTCTTTCATGCTTTCATATTGTTTGTCTGTTTTTGTTTGGTTGTTTAGTTTTTATTTTGTTGGTTTTCAAAATAAAAGGAAAAAAAAAAATACAAAAACAGTGTGTGTTTTGTGTACATTGGTACTTGTGTACCTTGGATGGCCATTGAAACAAAATTTTCTAAATTTTGTATCTTTTGTAGCTTAGATAAGCATCTCTATGCACAACTAAGCAAGTGAACTTTGTAACTCTTGTTTGTGATAAATAAGATTAATTTATCTCTTGTACTTAACACTCGTATCACTCTTTGTAACGGGAAGGACTAGAAAATCCTAAGAGAAAGGCATAAATAATCATCTCACCGCTATTGCCCGCCAATCATAAAATGACATATGTATGCTTCGACATAGTAAAAGTGTAATGTCAATAACATTTGTGTGCTTCGGCATAGCAAAATTGGAATGTCAAAAGCTTAACATAATTGGGTATTTCTTTTCTATCTCTTATATGCCTATTCATGATTTGCTTAAAAAGAAAAATATGCAAATAAAAATAAAAAGCAAAAAGATCAAAATGCTTTTAATATGATTGCAAGCATATATACTAGGAGATGTGGGAGCTATAGGATGTACCTCGAAGGTGATAGTCTCCATCAAACAGTTATGATTATGTGTGAGTTAAAGTGATTTTCTTATATCTCAAATCATCATAACATGTATACACTTATGCAATCTTGTGATGTTTTTCACACACAACACGCAATATTCTTTACTACTCTTGATACATGTGTAGGTATAATGTGATTTGGCCATCATAAGGTTTATATGTGTTAATGTATGCTCACTAAACTGTCTTGACTTGTTTTTGAAATATAAAATTGGTTAGACTTGTTTAGTGTGTGTGTGTATTTTGGGATCTATGTGCATAACATTTTTCTTGTTAAGAGATTTATTTTTCAAATGTTTTGCATCCTTCTATTATCTTGTCATCCATAGCATCTTGTTTCATTACATTCATGCATTTATATGCATTTAAGATTCTACATATTAGGGGGAGAAATACATGCCTCTGTAAGGGGGAGATGTGTTTCATCTTGTTAAGGGGAGTGCTTACCTCCTTCTTCTTGCACACCGGTCTTGTGACCAGTTTTTGACATACATTGTACTTTTTCTTCTCTTTATGTGGATGTATGTTTTTCTTTTACCTACCTTTACATGTGTTGTTTCTTTTCTCTCTTTATGCACATGCTTCTTATTTTTACGTGTATGCAATCTATTATTTCTGTTTCACACAAAAATGTCTTGATGAGTTTTGTTTAAAGTGTTTCAGAAATACGAGTTATCAAAGTCTACTTGCTATAAACTCTCTTCTTGCAAAGTTTTTCAAGAGTTTGTGTTGGGATAGATTTTATTATTTTCAATAAGTGAATATGAGTTGAGTGATTTATGACTTCTCTCATATGTTCATTTGTTTGTTGTGGTTTTGTCACGGATTGCCAAATAGGGAGATTGTTAGGACATATATGATTTAGTTGTTAGGAATATATGTCACTATTTTATATAATTGGCTAATCCTTTGACAAAACGCACTTTACTTATATTTGGGTAGATCTAAGATGTGTTTAATACTTCAAGAAACCTTGTTTCAAGTTCAAGTGTTAAAGCCATGCAAGTCTATCCAAGAATCAAGTGAGAAAGTGCTAAATTTTAAGGCTCGATAGCTACTCGACACCTCTAGACACCTGGCTTATCTGTTGAGCTCTTCAATTGCTTCTTATCACAATCTCAACACCTCTCGATAGCTAGGTCGATTGATCGAGAAAATTTCTGTCCCCTCGACACCTCCTCGATAGCTGTATCTGTCGAAGTTTAAAGCTTGACACCTCCTCAACACCTCTCGATCGATCGAGGTTATGGGAATTCAGATTTTTGGATATGATTTTCGACCCATGTTGACATGTATGTGTAAGGTTTCTTTTCTCACAACCCTAGACCTATATAAGGCTTATTTTAGAGCCTGTCACATAAGAGAATACAAGGAGAACGAATGCAAAAGGTGACCGATGCCTTATTCTCTCTAAAAAAAGCTACTGCGTCTTTGCGCCTTAGGGTTTTGTAACCAAGTGTTTCTTGATCTTCATTGTTGATGAAGTAAAGAACTTTGCAACCAACATTCTTCTTCCTTAAATTGGTGAGTGAGTCGCGTACTGGGATTCGTGCAAAGGAGTTAGTCACATATTGGGATCCGTCCAACAAAAAGGGTAGCGTTTATATATTGAAGAGTTTAGAAGTTTTAAAGCGATAGAAGGTTTCTATTGTGAGTTCATCTACGGGAATTGTAGAGTCTAGGGACAAAGATTTTATACTAGATCTGAAACTTCTCTTTACTATAATGAATTGCCTTTTGGGAAGGTTTCCCCCCGGGTTTTTTACTGTGAAACTAGTTTGTTTCATTGGTTTTCCTGAGTCATCATATCTTGTCTTATTTATTTTTCTGCTGTATGATTTTGACATGATATTAATGTTAGTTTGTTTTAACAAGTTTTATTCATAATAAATCTAATTAACAACTTGGGTTTAAAACTTGTTAATTCTATCAACCAGGATCTAAATTTCCCAACAGACATGATAGAAGGGTGTAGATGCATGAAAGCATGATTTCAAAAGCAGATAAGAAATCAAGCAAAGAGAGTCGTACTTTAGATAGATAGAATTAAAGTAAAGGACAAACAGAAAAGACAATTAAGTCTTAGGCTCCTTTCTTACCCACACAACATGAGTCTTTAGCCCTGAAAATGAAAAGGCACGTGTCCTAGTATGTCTACTAAAGGACATAGAAAAATTATAATTCTCCTGAAATTGAGTTAAAAAGCTCAAGACTTTTAATAACTCTCTAAACAAAGGTGTAGGTCCTCGAGAGGAAACCTGTGACCATTTGGACAATTACTTATGAGGATACAACTTAAAGCAACTAGGACGAATGTGTCGAGAAACACCACAATGGTGACAAACATGAGGTCTAACAAAGGATTTAGAATTAGCCAAAATAGTTTTGGATTTCATACCTTTATCACCTTTCTCATATTGGGGTACAAAGACAGTCCTTGATCCAGAAGCCGTGGAAGAGGAAGGGCCGGAGGAAACAACATATCCTAAGCCAGTCTTGTCAGTATTAGGCTTTTAAGCACTTAATACCTCATCAAGCTTTGCACTAAACATCCTTTCTATTTGAGTTTTAGCTTAACTAAGCTCAACTTCAAGATTCTTGACCTTCTCTTCTAATGAGGTGTTCTCCATAACAAGAGTCTCAACTAACCTTGTAGTCTCATTTAGTTTGACTAACAGATTAGCCTTTTCAATTTTTACCTCATTAAACTCTTTTCTACAAAGATGAGAAGTCTTTTCAAATTTTATGAATTCAGTGCATAGCTTATTATAGGCTTCCTAAAGGGTCAACTTTTTAGGTACTTCATCATTAGAAGAATCCTCATTGTCACTAGCACTCTCCACAATCACCTTATCAGTTGAGGTAGAAAAGGCCATAACATGACTACATTCATCCACATACTCATCGGAAGAGTCATTCTCAATATCACTCCAGGTAGCAACCAACCCTTTATCTTTTGACTCCTTTGTCATTTCCTTCATAAGGTAATTTGGGCACTCTATCCTCATATGACCAAAACCTTTGCACTCATGGCATTGGATGCGGGGTTTCTCATTCTTGCCATTCCTTAAGGATTTAGGTTTCCTAGGAGGTTTGCCCTTATCCTTTTTCCTAAATTGAAGAAGCTTGATAATCTCATCAATTATGAAGGTTATATCCTTATCCTCATTATCATCTTCATCTTCAGAGTCCTCAATCTCTTCCTTTATACCCTTAAGAGCCAAGTTTTTAATCTTTCCACCTTTTCCCATTAAACCTAATCTCATCTCATAGGTTTGAAGGTTCCCTACAAGCTCAGTCAAAGGAATGTGATTAATGTCCTTTACTTCTTCATTGGCAGTGATCTTGGCATGGAATCTTTCAGATAAGGACCTAAGGATTTTCCTACCAATCTTGGATTCTGCTATAGATTCTCCAAGGTTGAAGGCAAAATTCACAATATCCTTGAGTTTAGCACAGAACTCATCAAAGGTCTCATCCTCCTCCATCCTTATTTCTACAAAACTACTAGTGAGTCTTTGAAGCTTCACTGTCTTTACTGCCTTGGTACCTTTATAGGTGGTCTCAAGAATGGTCCATGCTTCCTTGGCAACTTCCATGGATGATATTTTCTTGAATTCCTCATTGGTCACCCCACAAAACAAGCATTCAAGGCCCTACTGTTGAAATTTACCGCTATGATTGTTGCATCATCCCAATCCACCAGCGCTTCCTTTGGCTTAATCCAGCCGACTTCAACAGCTTGCCATACCTGTTCACCTAGAGCTTGCAAAAACACTTTCATACGAACTTTTCAGTACGCATAATTAGTGCCATCAAATAAAGGAGTAATCAAACGAGATTGTCCACGATCCATGACAACGGGAGTCAAGGATCACACTCAGGAAATTAATCCAATCAGAGTGTACCCGCTTTGATACCACTTGTTGGGAAATTTAGACCTCGGTTGATAGAATTAATAAGTTTTAAACCCAAGTTGTTAATTAGATTTATTATGAATAAAACTTGTTAAAACAAACTAACATCAATATCATATCAAAATCATGCAGCGGAAAAGTAAATAAGACAAGATATGATAACCCAGGAAAACCAATGAAACAAACCAGTTTCACAGTAAAAACCTTGGGGGGAAACCGTCATGGGTGACCAAACACCAAAAACACATATACACTACAGAAAAAGTAAAAATACACACTCTTTTATAATTTTTTTTTTAAATCTCTATTAAAAAGCCATTAAATACCCAACCACCTACCCTCACAGCCCACTTGTTTCTCTTCTTGTTCCTTCTACCAGCTACCTCATCACAGTCATTCATCCCCCACTTCTTCTAAGCCACTCTAGCTGACTCTTTGATTGCCTTTGTTAGGTTCTAAGTACTTAGGAACTAATGTATTAGAACTCTAATGTGTATTGTTGGCAAACCATGATCAAAACAGGTTGTTTAGTTTTGTTTAAACTTGGTCCAAGCTGTGTCTTTTATGTAAAGTTGGAATCGAGATGTTCCAAAATTAAGTGTGCATTTCAGCCTGGTTTAATCGATCAAAGCTTAGACTCGATCGATCGAATCTCGGGTAGAATGTTTTTTCTGTAGAAGTTTTCCAACTCCGCCCTAGCCTATTAAAACGTGTAAGGTTTTATGTTTTGCCCTAAGTATAAAAGGCAAACCCTAGCCACGTTTTTTAGGTTGCTCTATTTTGTTATGTTTGTGAATCTCTTATGAGATCTAGAGGTGGTTGCCTTCACACATGCTTAGAATTATCAAGAAGGAGATTTAATTGAGAGCTTGATAATCATTTAGTTGCTGTACTAAGGAATTTAAAGAAACACAAACGGGTGTGCTTGTACTTGCTGGAGAATCCAAGAAAGAAGGAGTCCGTGATCTTGGAGCTTGCACGTGGTCATGTTAATAAGTTTCTACTAGTGGGTAGCAATAGAATGTTAATGGTCTAACTCCTATTATAAAACTTCGATTCATTCATAGTGGAATTAGGTTTACCTTGAGGATAGCTTGGTTAAATCCTCCCCAGGTTTTTACCGGTGTGGTTTCCTAAGTCATCATATCATTGTGTTATTTATATTTCCGCTGCTATGCATGATATGATTGTTTGATTTTGATAACCTAGATATGGAATTTGGACTAAGTAATAACTTGGTTAATTAACAAGATTAATCCAATTGTGTTTTAAGGGGTTTAAAAACATACAAGTGGTATCAGAGTGGGTAGCTCTTTTATTGAAGATCTTTTGATCTCTGAGCTGATCCTTATATTAGATATATATTTTATGTATTTGAATGAGATATATATTTTTGTTCGAACTATGATTTGATAAATATGATTTTAGACAATCTGACTATATTTTGACTTTGTTTCATAGAATTTTTATTTCTATTGTATTACTGATTTCAAGCAAAAGATTATTACAACTATAATTTAATACTGAGTATATGATTTTTACATACATGCTTGAATGAGATATATTTTGTTAGAAACTATGATTTCATGTATATGATTATGAACAATCTGACTATGAATTGATTCTGAAACCCAGCCAATAGGGGTTATTAATTGGTACTCTGATACCCAAACCAATGGGGGTTATTCATTGGTATCCTGATACCCAAACCAATGGGGTTTATTCATTGGTACTCTGATACCCCGCCAATGGGGGTTATTCATTGTATTCTGATACCCAAACCAATGGGGGTTATTCATTGGTACTCTGATACCCAACCAATGAAGGTTATTCATTGATACTCTGATGCCCAGTCACAGGGATATAGCGTGACCATATTCATAAGATTGTTAAGAATATAAATTACCTTTGAGTATTTGAACCATTTTGATTCCTTAAAACTACATATGTGATTTTGGAAATGTTGAGTATTTAACTATTTTGAGTCACTTAAACTACTTATGTATTTTTTGGAACTTATTGTAAGTTATAGCTTTTGATATATGGAAAACTGACTAATTTCTAAACCATCTATGATATATATTTGTAAGGTTAAAGTATGTGATCTATTTGCAACTTATTATTTTAAGACTATGAAACTTCTTAGTTATTCTTGAAAACCCATTGTATATTATAACTTTTGAAAACTCATATTACATCTTATTACTTTACAGATCTATTGCTTGATAAAACTTATTAGGATTTTGGTTACTTATTGAGTTATCAACTCACCCCTTTTTCCCTTTAGTTTTAGATTGTGAAGAATACCAAGTTTTGATGTTGTGTTGTGAGTAGGAAAAGAAGCTTAGTGATTTTGGGATTGGATGGTCTTCTAATAGTTTTATATTTATTGGCCAATTAGCATTATGTACATGAGGTTTGGATTTTGTTTCTATTAAATTATTGGAGATCTATTCATAAAGAAATTGTTGAGGTATTTTGGACTTATTGATTTTAATTTTTGAGGATAAATTTTAGTTGCTAAGAAAGCCTTGCACACTTGTAGTGTGCTTACTTTATAAGCGTGTGGCGGTTGTCACGTGTCTATCTTTGTAGTTGGGTTCGGGGCGTGACATTAGGTTTTGTAAAAAGCATCTCTGTGTCTGCACCACATTCCACAAACTTTGTTCCTTCCTCTTCTTCTGAACCCCCTGTGAGTGACATTGTCAAACCATCTGTGAGTGAGGCTAAATCTGTAGAAGTTACATCACCTAGGAAGATTAGGGTTGATCTGAAAGAGTCTAAATCTAAGGAGTCTACCTTCCAATCCTGGAGTTGGAAATCATTCCCATGTCTTGATCTTGAAGTCACATGTCTTTGACTGTCGGACTTGAACCTTTTGAGAAAGGCATAAATAACCATCTCACCACTATTCACTAGCCAATCATGAACATCTTAGTGCATATCGTAAGATTTTGTACTTGAGAAAGTGTAGCACATGCACAAAAAGAATATAAGGTGTAGTCTCGGTTTAAATGTTAAAATTGGTGTGTACATTATTGGACTTAATGTTAAATTAAACAAATAAAATTGGTGTGCACATTATCCTGGCTATTTTAATAAGTTTTTGAACAATTAAAATTTGTGTGTACAATATGAGGCAAAATCAAGAAACTTACATGATTGAAAGCTTATGATCTAGGAGATGTGGGAGTTATATGATGTAACTCTTTAGGTGATAGTCTCTTTCAAATCTTATGTGATAACTGTTGTAGACCTTATGGTTGATTGCTATTCACATATCACCTCACATGTATCTCAAGTTTTTGCTAGTTGCACACACTACACAAGTTACTCTTTCCTAAACATTGTACATGTAATTGTGTGTGTTTTTTGGTTTGACCAACCAAGTTTGAACATACCTTGAGTCTTATGCAAAACATATTTGATGCTTGAGAATTTAAAGGGAAAATGGTTGAAGATCTTAATTTTGGGAAAACTGGGTTTAAAACTGTTGTTTTTGAAAAACATTTCATCACATACTCATGCATTTTGTTCATCAATTTCAATGCTTTAAGGTGTTCCTAAAATGTGTTTTGTTTTTTTTTCAAAACTGTGTTTTTTTATCAAAATTTAAGTGAGCCTCTGTCTGTTTCAATTGATCGAGTCTGTTTTTCGATCAATCGAAATTGTTTTTTAAATATTTAAGGGAGCCTCTGTCTGTTTTGATCAATCGAAACTGATTTTCGATCAATCGAAAATCGTGAATAAGGTTTTTAAAAATCTGATTTTGACTTGTTCAACTCATCTTTTTCAAAACTTTTTCAAACTTTTCTTTCTCTCTCTGATTCAGACAAGCTCATTCATCAAATTTTTGTCGTTTTCCTCCCAAATTTTTGCAAGGTTTTCCTCTCTCTAAGCCAGTAAGTCCATTTTACCCTTCCTTTTGCATTTATTTTCATGTTTTCATGCATAAATTCATGCATTTTGTTGGGATTTTTTGGACCTATTCAAATTTAGGGTTTTTGATGATTCAAGCCTTCTTTTCTAAAATTGATCATTGGATTTTGTTCCTATAATGTTATAAACATGGTCTAAGATGTTTAATTTGATCAATTTGGTGTTTTTGTGAGAAATTGAAAATTCTAGGGCTTGTATTTACCTGATTTGGGGATTTTGTTCAAATTGAGTTTAATTGATGAAACTGGCTTGTTGAATTGATGTAATTGATCATTATATTCTGTATTCTACCTTGTGTGATGATAAATTGGTCAATTTGTTACAAATTGAACAAGTGGTCTTTCAAATTTTGGGGTTTTTTTTAGAAACTCTATGCTTAAGCCAATTTTGTGAATTTGAAGTTAAATTGAACTTAGTTTCACTGCATTAAAGCATGCATCATGACATTTAACTATTTATGCATCATATAGATTTTCGTTCTATATTTTTTTTGTGCTAACTTGCAGTTTGCCCCTGGTTTTTCTTTCTATTCTTTTTGGTTTTGCTTTGTGTCTTTGTCCTTACCTTAGCATCATGCCTAGGAAGACTAGAGCCCATAGGACACCCTCTACTTCTTTTGAGTCTCCCTCAAGGAGTGAGTTGTTTCGGAGTGACAAAAGCAGAGAGTTATATGAGAAGTTGAACAGTAAGAGAAAGATATGGGCTAAGCGATCTGTTGTGTTAGATGAGTTTGATCCTGCCATTAGGGCAAACTTTGAGAGTAGAGGCTGGTTGACTATGTTGGAGGTAGATCATCCACCCCCAACCACCCTGATTAGAGAGTTCTTCTCGAACCTCTCTTGCCACATCTATGATTCCAAAACCCTTGTTAGGAGTTGGATACGAGGTGTTGAGTTCACCATCACCCCTAGGATAGTGGCTGAAGCTCTTGGTGTTCCAGTCGTTAGGCAGCCCGTCTATCCTTATGAAGAGTCTCCACCCCTTGATGACGTTATATCATACATCATTGGGTCTTCTATCCAGTGGGGTTCTGATCCTTGGATCATGTCCGCTGAGCTTACTGAGACTACCTATCTTTTCTTTAGGATAGCATGTCATTCTTTGTGGCCTATTTCTCATCTCCACACCATTCCTCTTAAGCGATGTGTGTTTTTGTATGCCTTTATTTCTGGTGCTACTATTAGTTTTCCTCACCTGTTTCTTCGTTCTTTGAACGAAGTTCATAAGAGTTCAGTCATCGCTTATGCTGTTATTCATCCTATTTTCATTCATAGGATTTTGTTGTTTCTCGATTTAGATAACTTCCCCGCTAGTGAGCTTGTACATGTTGCAGCTCCCATAGGTGCCACCTTTCTTAGGCAGAGAGCTGCTCATTTGAGAGCTGGCTCTATACGTCCTCGAGTTAAGCCATCTGGTGCTATACCCCCTCCTCCCTCTTCTACAGATGATGCTACAGCTAAGGCGTCTAGTGCTGCTGTTGATGCTGATGTTCCCCTACCGACTACTTTGAATGATTCAAACATTCGACGTATGTTAGATCATGTCTTGACCGTTCAAGCGGCTAATGGATAGATTTTGGTTGACGTGCTCGATGAGATCCGTGCCTTGCGAGCAGAGTTGGCACAATTTCGACGATCCTTACCGCCACCTCCTTTTGATGATGGATTTTGATTGCCCTTTGGCATTCCGTCACAAAAAGGGGGAGTACATTTGGGACATTTATAGAGGTTTTTGTTCTCAGGGGAAGAGATTTTCGTTTGTTGAAGCTTGTGGAGATTAGATCGTATCTAGGTGCTTCACTTTGTATTTACCTTTTTTGGCTCTTGATGTATTTTTGTTGGGCTATTTATGTTAGGGGGAGATACATTTATTGTTTTATATGTTTCTTGTTTCACTGCTTATTGATTTACATTTATGAGTTATTCATTGATATATGTCTTTATTTTGTGTTGAGTGAAATCAAGAATTTATTTTGTTTACTTGTATTTTCCACACATGCGTTTATGCGTTTTGTTTAGTGTTTCAGGAAATATATAGGTTGATTCAATTGAGTTGCTGTCTACACTTGTAACTGATGGATAGTAGTTAGGATTGGATTTGTTATAATGGGCATTTTTTTTGTAAAGGGATTTTCTTTGTAAACTTTGAGTTTTAAGTTGTGTTTTGTCACGGATTGCCAAATGGGGAGTTTGTTAGGTTTTAAGTACTTAGGAACTAATGTATTAGAACTCTAATGTGTATTGTTGGCAAACCATGATCAAATCAGGTTGTTTAGTTTTGTTTAGACTTGCTCAAAGTTGTGTCTTTTAAGTAAAGTTGGAATCGAGTTGTTATAGAATTAAGTGTGCATTTCGGCCTGGCTTAATCGATCGACGCTTAGACTCGATCGATCGAATCTCGGGCAGAATGTTTTTTCTGCAGAAGTTTTCCAACTCACTCCTAGCCTATTAAAACGCGTAAGGTTTTATATTTTGCCCTAAGTATAAAAGGCAAACCCTAGCCACATTTTTTAGGTTGCTCTATTTTGCTGTGTGTGTGAATCTCTTGTGAGATCTAAAGGTGGTTGCTTTCACACATGCTTAGGATTATCAAGAAGGAGATTTGATTGAGAGCTTGATGATCATTCAGTTGCTGCACTAAGGAGTTTAAAGAAACACAAGCGGGTGTGCTTGTACTTGTTGGAGAATCCAAGAAAGAAGGAGTCTGTGGTCTCGAAGCTTGCACGTGGTCGTGTCAACAAGTTTCTACTAGTGGGTAGCAATAAGATGTTAGTGGTCTAAGTCCTTTTGTAAAACTTCGATTCTTTCATAGTGGATTCAGGTTTATTTTGAGGATAGCTAGGTTAAATCCTCCCCAGGTTTTTACCGGTGTGGTTTCCTAGTTCATCATATCATTGTGTTATTTATAATTCCGCTACTATGCGTGATATGATTATTTGATTGTGATAACCTAGATCTGGAATTTGGACTAAGTAATAACTTGGCTAATTAACTAGGTTAATCCAATTGTGTTTTAAGGGGTCTAAAAATATACAGCCTTACTTGCTTGTGGCTGCTTTGATGCTCCATTGAATCCCTCTCCTCAACCACTTCTTTTTTTTTTTTTTTTTGGGGGGGGGGGGGGGAGGGGGGGCGCTTTTTCTTCAGATCAATGGCAAACAATGTCCATGGATGATGGCTTGTTCAGATTTGCTACGTTTTGGTGTTTTAAACGAACCACTCTAACTGGTTGAACAGTACCAATCCGATTTTTAAACCCATAGTTTTTTTCTTTTTCTTGATTGGTTGGCTGTTTTGCTTTTAAAATACGTGTCACCAACTAATCAAATTCAATTGTAAGGTTGAATTTATTCAACCATCTTATTGGCTTTATTCCGTGCCAAATTTACTTGTAATTCAACATTTAGTAACCCTGTATTTAGGTGGGTTTGATGTAAGGGTAGTGAGTGAGATAGAGTGAAGTTTGCTCAAGAGTGTGCAAGAAAACAGAGTGTCGCGGCTGGGACTCGCGGGTGACTCGCGGCTGCAAGCCGCCAGAAGCTGCACACGTGCCAAGCATGCTGGAAGATGAACAGTCATGCTAGCTGGAGCACTACAGGACAAAACAGGACAACTGGCCATACGGTTATCTCGCGACTGGATCTCGCGACTTAGTCAAGCCGCGAGGTCAAGCCGCGAGCCACCCCTGTTTTGTAAAAACCTGACGTTTCACATTCCTCTCCACTCCAGTATAAATACCCCTATTACCCACGATTGAAAGAGAGCTTCCAGAGAGAATTTTGAGAGAGAAACCCTAGAGAAAAACTAGATTGATTCACACACAATCTATACCTTAGAGACTCTTCAAATTCCTCAACTCTCTTCCTCTCCATTGTCAAATTCTTGAGAGGCTTTATACCAAACCAGGTTCTCACCATCATCATCATTGTGAGACTGCTGTTTGGATTTATGGGAAGCAGTTAGGAAGGAACCAATCTTCATTGGTTGATGCTATGGTCTAGTAGCGGAATCCGGGAAGCTAGAAAAGAAAAAGGTTCGGCGTAACCTCGTTGGAGCAAGAAGCTTGGAGGGCTTAGGTGCACTGGGTAGATTAGGCTTGGAGGGTCTATTGCTGTCCTTGTATCCCAACTATATTTTCTAGTGGATTAATTATCGCTTGGAGGGCGGCGGAGAGGTTTTTCGCCGAGGACTTCGGTTTCCTCTTCGATAACACATCGCGTGTTGTCTTTGTGTTTGCATCTTCCTTCCTCTATCTTTGCCTTTAAATTATCTGCTGTGGATTTTATTTTGTTATGGTTTAGATAGTATTTAATCAATTTCGTATGATAACATATGTTAAGTTTCCGCACACTAGTTGTTTGACATATTGCTTGAATTGATTAAGTTGTTATTTGGGGGTCTAAACGTTCAAAGGTGTTTTTACACGTTTTTGAACTTTCATCAATGATGCTTTCAAGTGTGAAGACTGCAAGAATAGTCAAATTCAGTAATCCAATTAGTCAATTCACTTTTTCTCTTTCACATCACCGTGAAAACAGACCAAATCTTATACTTATAAATGCTGTGGGGAGAGCTTAGACATTTTAGATAGAATTCTAAATCAGCTTTTGCAACTTGTAAAAGAAAGACCCATGGCATTGACTAGCTTCAAAAAAGTGTTTTCCCTCCTTTTGGTCATGCTACATTCCTCATTCAGTGTTGCTTCTGTTTCTGTGAAAGAAGAGGCAGAGGCAGAAATAGATGCTCTATCAAATGGAAAGCCCGTCTTCAAAATGAAACACAGTCACAGCCACCCCTGCATTCATGGACTCTCCTTCGTAATAAAAATGCAACCAGTTCTATGAATCAGAACACCAGCTCAAGCCCTTGCAGTTGGTTCGGTATTTCATGCAACCAAGCAGAAAGTGTTACTAGATTAAACCTCACGAACTCAGGCCTGAAAGGTACACTTCATGAATTTCCATTCTCATCTCTCCCTAGTCTTGCATATGTTGATCTTAGCATGAATGAACTCTTTGGTACAGTCCCTTTTGAAATTAGTCACATCTCCAAACTCGTATATATTAATCTGTCCTTCAATTACTTTTCGGGGCAAATCCCACCACAGATTGGCCTACTGACCCATCTTAAGGTGTTGGACCTCAGTGAAAATCAGTTAAACGGCTCAATTCCCATAGAAATAGGTAATTTGAGCAACCTGGCTTACTTGTATCTCAATAATAATCAACTCTCTGCCTCCATTCCACCAGAGATTGGAAACCTTACCAATTTGCTTATTCTTGAAATAAGTCACAACAATCTAAAAGGTTCCATCCCTCCTAGTATTGGAAAATTTGAAAAGCTAATATGGTTGCACATGTATGAAAATCAGCTCTCTGGCACCATACCCACAGAAATAGGAAATTTGAAGTCTCTTGTGCCTTTAGGCCTTTATACAAATTATCTTTCTGGCTCCATAACCAAATCGTTAGGAACTCTCAGTAACATATCTATCTTATATTTATATGAAAATCAACTTTCTGGCACCATTCCAGAAGAATTAGGAAACTTGAAGTCCATAAATCAGTTAAATGGTACTGTTCCAATTTCCTTGGGCAATTTGAGCAACTTAGAATGGTTATCCCTCCGCGATAATCAATTTTCTGGTCCCATTCCTCAACAGATAGGAAATCTAGCAAAGTTGGCTGTGCTACAGCTGGATACAAACAACTTCACTGGTTTTTTGCCTCAAAACTTATGCCAAAGTGGTTCTCTTCAAAAATTGTCCGCAAATGACAATCATCTCATAGGTCCAATTCCAAAAACTTTGAGGAATTGCACAAGCATAATAAGAATCCGCCTTCAAGCCAACGAATTCTTTGGAAATATATCTGACGATTTTGGTGGCTATAGTAACCTGGAGTTTGTAGACCTCAGCTACAATAGATTTTATGGTGAAATCTCACACAATTGGGGGAGGTGTCCACAACTAACTACCCTACGGATTGCTGGGAACAATATTAGTGGTGGCATACCACCTAATATTGGAAACATCATTCAACTCCAGGAACTTAATCTTTCTTATAATGGGTTAGTTGGGAAGCTTCCAAAGGAATTTCGGAAGTTGACTTCTTTGGTGAAGTTGAAGTTGAATGGAAATCAACTTTCTAGTGATATACCTTTGGAGCTTGGATCATTAACAAATCTTGACTATCTAGATCTATCCAATAATAGATTTGATAAGTCAATCCCTAGAAATATAGGGAACCTTTTGAAACTAAACTATTTGAATATGAGCAACAAGAAGTTTAGCCATGATATTCCAATTCAAATGTGTGTTTTATCCCATTTGTCCAAGCTAGATTTAAGTCATAACTTGCTCGAAGGAGAGATACCTTCACAAATTGGCAATCTTCAGAGCTTGGAGATGTTGAATGTCTCCCACAATAACCTATCTGGTGTTATTCCAATTGCTTTTGAAGAAATGCACGGCCTTTCTTATGTGGACATATCCTATAATAAGTTGGAGGGTCATCTTCCCAATAGCAAAGCATTTCAAGATGCTTCCGTAGAAGCACTACAAGGTAATAAAGGGTTGTGTGGAAATGTTACCGGATTGCAACCATGTATGGCAAGAAGACAAGTTTTAAAGAAGGGGCACAAAATCATTTTCTTAATCATTTTTCCTCTTTTGGGAACACTTTCACTTGTAATGATGTTTCTTGGAATTTTCTTCACTTATCAAAGAAAAAGGAAGCACCCTTGTACAAACCAAGCAAATAACATGCACGATGAAAAGGTGTTTTCGATAGCAACTTTTGATGGAAGAGCAATGTACAAGGAAATCATTGAAGCTACCCATGGTTTTGATGCTATGTTTTGCATTGGAAAGGGAGGATAAGGAACCGTCTATAAAGCAAATCTACCATCAGGAAAAATAGTGGCAGTAAAGAAACTCCAATCATTGGGTGATGGTGAGATTGCACAACAAAAAGAGTTCTTCAATGAGATAAAAGCGTTAACAGAAATTTGACATCGAAATATTGTTAAATTTCATGGCTTTTGTTCACATTCACAATACTCATTTTTGATTTATGAGTACCTAGAAAAGTTGGACACAATTTTGAGGAATGATGGAGAAGCTAAAGAATTGGATTGGAATAAAAGGGCGATCATCATCAAAGGTGTGGCTCTTGCTTTCTTTTACATGCACCATGATTGCTCCTTGCCAATTGTTCATAGGGACATATCAAGCAAAAATATTTTGCTGGACTCTCAATATGAGGCTCATATTTCAGACTTTGGCATAGCTAAGCTTCTTAATTCAGACTCATCCAATTGGACGTCACTTGCCAGCACATATGGATATATTGCACCAGGTAATATACCCATTTTAAAATTAATGTAGAACATAGAGTATATGAATACATTGGCATGATATTCTATTTGTTTGCAGAGCTTGCTTATACAATGAAGATAACTGAGAAATGCGATGTTTATAGCTTTGGAGTTTTGGCTATTGAAGTGATCAAAGGAAGACATCCAGGTGAAATGATCCCCATTCTATCTGCTTCAATTGTGGGGCAGAATTTATTGTTGAAAGATTTGTTAGACATACGCCTTCCACCTCCCATAGTTCAGATTGAGAGTCAACTGATGGTCATCATGAAGCAGGCAATTGCATGCTTGCATGCTAATCCTGAATGTAGACCAACTATGTACATGGTTTCTCAACTGTTATCAACTCCAAATCCACCTTCGTAGGGTCACACAGTCTCACCAAGAAAGCAAGGATATAGTGAATTGTTTGGAATGCTATATAATCTATCAAATTTACACTGCTGTAGGCGATTGCCTGTTTAAGATTATGTAATGCCTCTTGAGTACAACTAGCACTTTCACTGCAAGTATCTACAATGTGATGATATAAGCTTTATTGTCTTTTTGGTATGTATTAAAAAGATTTCAAATGTAAAATAAAGACTAGGGACGTATTGTAGTGATCTTTGGTTTTAGTCATTTATATTCCAACTGATTTAGTTAAGGCATATTAAAACAACAAGAAGAAGAAAGATGTAGTTTCAATATGCTTTGTTGTGAAACTCCAATCTTTGGGTGATTGCAAGATTGCACAACAAAAAGAGTTATTCAATGAGATAAGAGTGTTAATAGAAATTCGACATCAAAATATTGTTATTCATGGCTTTTGTTCACATTCACAATACTCTTTTTTGATTTATGAGTATCTTAAAAAGGGTAGCTTGGACAAAATTTTGAGGAATGATGGAGAAGTTAAAGAATTGAAACCGGAATAAGAGGGTGAACATCATCAAAGGTGTGGCTCTTGTTTTGTTTTACATGCACCATGATTGCTCACTGCCCATTATTCATAGGGACATATCAAGCAAAAATATTTTACCTGACTCTCAATACAAGGCTCTTGTTTCTGACTTTGGCATAGCTAAGCTTCTTAATTTAAACTCATCTAGTTGGACTTCACTTGCCGGTACATACGGATATATTGCACCAAGTAATGTACTCCGGTTTAAAATTAATGTAGAACATAGAGTATATGAACACATTTGCATGATATTATGTTTGTTTGCAGAGCTTACTTATACAATGAAGATAACTGAGAAATGTGATGTTTATAGATTTGGAGTTTTGGCTATTGAAGTGATCAAAGGAGGACATCCAGGTGAAATGATCCCCATTCTATCTGCTTCAATTGTGGAAAATAATTTATTGTTAAAAGATTTGTTAGACATGTGCCTTCCACCTCCCACCGTTCAGATTGAGAGTCAACTACTGGTCATAACAAAGCTTGTAATTTCATGCTTGCATGCTAACCCAGCCTGTAGACCAACCATGCACATGATTTCTCAACAGTTATCCCCAAATGCACTTTCATAGGGGCCTCGCCAGGACCAGCAAGGATATAGTGATTTTTTTGGATTACGATATAATCTATCAAATTTATGCTGCTGAAGGCAATTGTTTGTTTTAAGATTATGTTATGGCTAGAGTACTTTAGATCATTAATTGCAGGTTCTAATAAATTACCGCCGGTAAGTGTAACTTAGATTTCAGGGCACAGTACATGATATATGTTTGGATGGCTATTTTGAATTCAGTATACATTATAAGGATTTCGAATGTAATATAAAGAGTAAGGACTTAATATAGTGATAGATTTAGTCTTTTTTTTTTTTTTTTTTTTTTTTCAACTGATTTAATTAAGTCGTATTAAAAAAAAAAAAAAAAAAGGGTAATTGTCAAGATTTTAGTTTTAAAATGCTCTGTATATCCCTGTTGTGAAAATCGAATATTTATATGCAAGATCCTTCCTGGCCAATGATGGTGACATTTCTTGTCTGCAAGGTTTCATCAAGGAATGAAGGAATGCAAGCAATCCAATACCTCTTGTCACCCTTTCAAAAAAACAAGGAGCTAGATTTTAACCTTTTAATAACAAAATTAGATCGATGTTAAGAAGGCATCTGCTTCTTGAGGCTGCAACTTTGAAGCGGTCTATCAGTTTATCATGGTAATGCAGGAAATAGTTTTTTTTTCTTTTAAATATTTGATTTGAGTGAACTCTAACCCCCCTTAATTAACTCTTCAGGTTAGCTTTTGTTTTTCAATACTCAAAAGATATATAGCTTTGATGCGGTCTATCAATTATTTTTCTGCCATTTATAGTCGACCACATCAAAGTTATGGTAAAAGTTGTCCATAAACTTTCTTTTTTAACATTTACAAATATTATATTGATGAGTTAAAATATCCTACAATAAGAAAGATAAGAAATTTTTTTTCTTTATAATAATCATAGTGTTTAGTAAGCTATTTAATTTTATTTAATTATTAATTCATTTACCCTTTTTCTGAACTTTCAAGTAACTTTATCAAATAATATGACACTGTACGAATTGATTTTCAAGGCCTCTACCACTGTCAATAACTAATACTACTAAATAAACTATTTGAGCCACGATATTGATACCCTGTGAAAAGATGAGTCTTTGAACAAGAATTGAGAACCTGAGATGACCAAAACCAATGCAAACTGTTCAGGAGGGGAGGCTTCAGCTTCAGAGGGTGGCAATAATATGTGGGCAAGCTTAATGGCATCTTTGTTGCAACTGATGGCGAGGTGGAAGCGGAGATATCTTCCATAAGGTTGGACATTTTCAAAGATGCATGTTGCAGATGTAAGAGTCCACAATGAACTTGAGGTCCACAGTAACAAATACGCTATTTTCGTACACCTCAGCCGCTCCTTTCAAATATAGGTTTTTGATTGTTAAATGAGGTGGAGCCATCAGAAGCCCTCCATTTATGGACACCATGTTCACACCTCGATCCATAGGTAAGGCCCATGTTGTCTTCTCGGCTAGGGTTTTTGATAGAGTGTGCCACAACTAATCAAATGCAAATTTTTAGTCGATTCAATTGCATGAGAAAAGCTAATTTAGACAACAATATGTTATTATTTAAATTGTAATTAACAATTGCTAAAAAGTAAAAAGTACTTGAAATCATTGTAGTATTAATTTGTTAATTAAAAGAGAACTGCTACATCAACAAAATTTTTACAATACTTTCACAAAAAATCTTAAGTAACAGGTTGTTATTAATTTGTCTATCAATAACAAACAGTAATAACCTTCCACTTAATATTTGTTGTGAAAGTGTTGTGAATATATAATTTATTTAACAAAAATGTGTGACTATAGGAGCTTCCTCACCCAAAAATTAAAAATAATAATAAAGAACGAAAAAATATTAAAATCTGTGACATTGGGCTAAATTCAACTTCAAAATAAAAAATAAATAAATAATCATAATTTCACATATAAACAATAAAGTAAAGTGATTTTGTTTCTCTTTTCAAACCACTCTATCCTCCCAAAATTAGAGCTTTTGACTTCAAAACTCTGATCTATAGGATACGTTTTTAACTAGGTACACTTTATCATCTAAATATTTAATTTTTTAGACACTTAAAATAAATATAATATAAAATTTGCCCAGACCAATCTTGGAATTTCTTTTAAAAAATTGCAATTTAAAGTATAAAAACAATTGTGCAATAAAAATTGAAAATCCAAACTATTCAAGAGGTTGATTCTTATATGTCCACCCATAAGTCAACCACTCTTTAATAGTCTGTCAAGCTGTTCTTATCCTATAGATCCAAGCATAAGGCAACTACCCTTTAATTGTTTGTCCATTCCTATACAAACTAAATCAGTATTATAATCAAATAATTATAATAATGTTTTGGAAATCTTATAGGTTTAACCAAGACTCATCCAATTGAACTTCGCCTATTGGTATATATGGTTATGTTGCACTAGGTAATGTACTTATTTGTTCAATCAATATAGAAATAGATCATATGTATACATTGTCATAATATTCTGCATTTTTGTAGGGCTTGCTTATATGATGAAGATAACTAGGAAATGAAATGTGTTAAGCAAAAAGAGTACTTAAATGAGATAAGGGCATTAACTGAAATCCGAAATCAAAACATTGTAAAACAACATGGCTTTTGTTCACATTCACAATTCCCAATTTCAATTTACAAGTACCTTGAAAGGAGGCTTGGCCACAATTTTGTGCAATTCTGGAGGAGCAAAAGAATTGGATAGGAACAAGAGGGTGAATATCATCAAAGGTGTGGCTCACACTCTGTCTTACATGGACCATGATTAGTCACCACTAATTGTTCATAGGGACATATCAAGTAAAAATGTTTTGCTGGATTTAGAATATAAGGCTCATGTTTCAGACTTTGGCATAGCTAAACTTCTTAATCAAGACTCATCCAATTGAACTTCACTTGCCGGCATATATGGTTATGTTGCACCAAGTAATGTACTGATTAATTCAATCAATATAGAATATAGATCATATGTATACATTGCCATCATATTATGCTTTTTTGTAGAGCTTGCCTATATGATGAAGATAACTAAGAAATACAACGTGTTTAGCTTTGGAGTTTTGGAAATTGAAGTGATCAAAGGAAGACATCCTGGCGAAATCATCTCCATCATATCTACTTCATCCGTGGAGGAGGAATTATTGTCGAAAGATTTGTTAGACCAACGCATTCCACCTCCTATGCTACAGGCTGAGAATCAACTGATACTCATCATAAAGCTAGCAATTGAATGCTTACATGCTAATCCAAAATCTAGACCAACTACACTCATGGTCTCTTAGGTGTTATCAAGCCTATGTGCACTTTCCTAGAGCCATCCACAGATTGACTAAGACAGACAATGATATGAATTATATGGGGCACTAAATTTTGTCAAATATAAGCAACTAAAGGAAATTGTTTGTTTAAGACTATGTAGTGCCTAGAGTACTACTAGATCTTTAGCTGCAAGTATCCAACTTAATGTTTGGTTGGCTATTTTATCAAATTTCCAAAAATAAAATACAGATTAGGGACGTATTATAGTGATCTTTGGTTTTAGTCATTTAAGCCATGAACTAAATTGACCTGTAAATGACATGCGTGAATTCAGAAGGCAAAGAAATTTTATTGTTGACAAGCATAGCAAGACGTTATTGTGCCATAGTGGGATTATAAAACAAAAGAATGCTAGCTATTAAATGAATTCCAAGTGCCATACAACCAATATGTCCGTGCGACCCAAAATGAGTCTACTGCACATTCAATGGACTAGTTACTAAAAAACGAGTCCATTCAAAGTAAACTGATGACTTTGGCGTTTGTCAAATGCTAAAGAGAAACATATATAAACTCGAGATCCAAGTAAATAGAAGCACGTGAATGACAAAGATCAAAAATTTAATTACCCAGAAAAAGAAACAGAAAATTTCATAGAAGAATCGGGGAGAGAGAGAGAGAGAGCTACCTAATACGGTAGGAAAAGCGAGGTGGGTCTTCCCTGGCTGTATCAAACCACCGGCCTCCTTCTTCTGCATAAATTTATTCAGTCACGGTTAATGGGGTGTTTGGTAGATGATTTTGAGTAATGTTGTTTGGGTGTATTTGATATACGTGTGGATAAAAAAGTATGTGGAAAAGTGTGTAATGTTATTTAAAATGCTCAAAAGTGTATTCAAACTAAGCTACCAAACACCCCCTAAATCTCCCCAGAGATGGACACAATTTCCCCAAATTTTTGTTTGACATCATCTTTAAAAACACCAATCACAGTCCAGCCACGTGATATTGCAAAACATTTTTTTTGGGGCAAGGGAACAATATTTTGTTCTTGAGCCACATTTTTTAAGTTGCAATCAATTTGGTTCGTATCATTTTCTCAATATGAGTTGCGTTACAAATACAAACTATTTTAAAATATTTTTACAAAATGTTGATGTGAACAACCTCTTATTAGTTTTCATTTAGTCCATTAATATCATTTTTTCATTTACTAATAACCACTTACCATATCAACAATTTGTAAATTTTTTTATAAAATAATTTGTATCTCTAATATTATTTCAGAAAATATTTATGTGGCTAATAGATTGCACAGTTGGTACATTAGATTCATGGCTACTAAAATTATAATAAACAATTAATTTGACATTTAAACATTGGCAAATTAGATCTAAATAATAATAATAATAATAATAAAATTTAATTTAATTTCACCAAATGTTTTTAGGAACAATTTTTTTTTTTTGTTGGGTATTTCAATTCTTAATCTCATATTTCTTTTCTCTCTAATTTAATTTCTCAAATTCTTCTTAAAAATTTTTTTGAGAAACTAAACTAATTTTTGTTTTTTTTTATTTTTATATATTTTTTATTTGATTCAGACATGGCATTATTTAGATGTCAAATTAATTTATTATTATTTAGTAGCCATGTAAACATCTAATGTGCTAACTATGTAATTTGTTAGCCACATAAGCATTTTTTTGTTACTGAGTTAATAATAGAGACTAAATTAACTACAAGTTGAAAATAATATGGAACAAATTGGCTACTACTAAAATGTAAAGATCGAATTAAATGTGACTCCAAAATGTAAGGACCAAAATGGTGTTTTCGCTTTCTTTTTTAAGTGAAAAATGAAAATAGTAAATGATACTTATAAGTATTTAGTCCCAAACCTTTTTAAAACGATTCCATTATTTTCTAACATTGTATAATTTATACAATATATTAGATTTTATAAATTAAACTACTTATATTTGTTATTTGAACGTGTTTTAAATTTTGTAAGTTTTTTATAAATGAAACATAATATATTTTACATTCAATTATTATATAAGTTGAGATATTTTTTAAATAATGTAATATGTGATTAGAATTTGTCTAGTACTTCTTATAAATAGTTCATCATCTATATGTCTTGAATGACTAAAGAGTTTAATAACATAAGAAAAATATAATTTTATTAGGAACTTACTAACATTACACTAAGAATGTAACATAATTGTCAATGAAGCAACTAGTCTTTCTACATAAACCTCTTCTTCGAAAGCATAACCATAGTAGATTAAGATGGATTGAAATGGACTGAATTATATGGAATTGGATCAAATGGACTAAACTCGATCGAAGTGGGCCAAACTAGACCAAACTGAACTTAATGGATTGAAGTGGACCAAAGTTGGTAGAACTAGACCGAAATACTTCATTGATGTGGCTCAACATATAGGAGCATAAAAATCATAAATGCTACATTTCAACTATTAGATATTATGCATAGAAGTTTTGAGAACAAAATAACCCGTGTGGGTCCCCACCACTTTCCATCTAGTATGTTTTAAATCTTTAGTTTTGTTATCGTATAATTGGTTTAACCGGTACTTAATTCACAATTCTGTTGCATAATCAACTTTGGTGGGATCTAAATCAGATTTCTCACAGCCTTTTAGGTGAGGGAGAAATGAAGTTTCTAGAGCGGGATTCTCTTGCTTGTGTGGGCTTGCTTGAGCGGGCTATATACGAGCAAGAGTTAATATCTCTAGTTGGGATAATTCTAAGCTTCTCTCATGACAGCTTTTTTGGACCAAGAATTTCAACCCAATTATCAATTACATTGTTACGAATATTTGCCTATTTAAATCTTAACATAAGAAAAGGTAATAACATGAGTAATACTATAACTTTTCATAGCAATTAGCAAGTTATTTATTTATTTATTATTATTATTATTATTTTGAGCACAGCAATTAGCAAGTATATAGTTGCAGCTGGTAAGTGGTAACACTCAGATTTATGGGTACTATACGTGTAGGTACAAATATGTTTTTTTTTTTTTAATTTATTTTTTATGAAGTAGGTACATATATGTTTGGTTTGCTATTTTGAGGAGAAAATGGGCATTTGCCCCTTTTGCCAAAACTTTCCAGCAAAATACCTCATATCTGAAACTATTTAAGAAAATACTCCTGTTTTGAAACTCGATTTTCTAAAAATTGAGTTTCAATTTAAAACTCAATTTTTGGATAATTGAGTTATTGCGAATTGAAAATTAAAAAAATTTAAAAAAAAAATTTGGAACTCGAGTTTCATGTGAAGTACTCAAGTTCATGGAACTTGAGTTCCTTGAAAAAATTGAAGTGGAACTCGAGTTCCATGAACTCGAATACTTTACATGGAACTCAAGTTCCCAAAAAAAAAAATCTAAGTTCATGTTCGCTATAGCTCGATGTTCCAAAAATCGAGTTTTACATTTAAAACTTGATTTTTAGAAAATCGAGTTTCAAAACAGGGGTATTTCCCTAATTAGTTTTAGATATGGGCATTTTACTAGAAAATTTGTGAGAAAGGGGTAAAAGCCCATTTTGGCTGCTATTTTGGAATGCGTTATAGATTTTGAAATGTAAAATTGAGATTTATAGGATCTATACTAATGACCTTAGGCATTTGTTTAGAAAATTTAAATTTCAACTAATAATTAATTTATATATATATATATATATATATATATATATATATATAAGGCCTATAAAAAAAAACCTGAAAAAGAAAAAAGAAAAAAGAAGACGGAGCAATAAGATTATTCAGTTTGCACTTTGTGCTTCGCATATGTGCCTGGTGTGAAACTTAAAAAACTTTCATATAGATGAGGGCCAAAATGGGGATATACCCCTTTCAGTGAAAAGTTCTAGTAAAATACTCTATTTTTTAAACTATTTATAGAAATGTCCCTATTTTGAAACTCGAGTTCCACACTAAAATTCGATTTTGATAAAATCGAGTTTCAAAACAGGGACATATCCCTAAATAGTTTCAAAAATGGGGCATTTTACTAGAATTTTTCGCCCAAAGGGGTATATTCCCATTTTGTCCTATAGATGAGGGTAAAAAATTTTGTTTGCTAGATGTCATGTCATTAGAGAATCAAAGTCTCTAGGAAGAATGTACAGTGGACCGTGGACAATGTGTAAGGTTGAATTTATTCAACCATCTAATTGGCTTTATTCCGTGCCAAATTTGCTTGTAATTCAGCATTTAGTAACCCTGTATTTAGGTGGGTTTGATGTAAGGGTAGTGAGTGAGATAGAGTGAAGTTTGCTCAAGAGTGTGCAAGAAAACAGAGTGTCGCGGCTGGGACTCGCGGGTGACTCGCGGCTGCAAGCCGCTAGAAGCAGCACACGTGCCAAGCATGCTGGAAGATGAACAGTCATGCTAGCTGGAGCACTACAGGACAAAACAGGACAACTGGCCATACGGTTATCTCGCGACTGGATCTCGCGACTTAGTCAAGCCGCGAGGTCAAGCCGCGAGCCACCCCTGTTTTGTAAAAACCTGACATTTCACATTCCTCTCCACTCCAGTCTAAATCCCCTATTACCCACGATTGAAAGAGAGCTTCCAGAGAGAATTTTGAGAGAGAAACCCTAGAGAAAAACTAAATTGATTCACACACAATCTATACCTTAGAGACTTCAAATTCCTCAACTCTCTTCCTCTCCATTGTCAAATCCTTGAGAGGCATTATACCAAACCAGGTTCTCACCGTCATCATCATTGTGAGACTGCTGTTTGGATTTCTGGGAAGCAGTTAGGAAGGAACCAATCTTCATTGGTTGATGCTACGGTCTAGTAGCGGAATCCGGGAAGCAAGAAAAGAAAAAGGTTCGGCGCAACCTCGTTGGAGCAAGAAGCTTGGAGGGCTTAGGTGCACTGGGTAGATTAGGCTTGGAGGGTCTATTGCTGTCCTTGTATCCCAACTATATTTTCTAGTGGATTGATTACCGCTTGGAGGGCGGCGGAGAGGTTTTTCGCCGAGGGCTTCGGTTTCCTCTTCGATAACACATCGCGTGTTGTCTTTGTGTTTGCATCTTCCTTCCTCTCTATCTTTGCCTTTTTATTTATCTGCTGTGGATATTAATCTGTTATGGCTTAGATAGTATTTAATCAATTTCGTGTGATAGCATATGTTAAGTTTCCGCACACTAGTTGTTTGACATATTGCTTGAATTGATTAAATTGTAATTTGGGGGTCTAAACATTCAAAGGTGTTTTTGTACACGTTTTTGAACTTTTAATTGGTATCAGAGCAGGTACACTGATATTGGTTTCATTACCATTGTGTGATCCTTGACTCCCTTTTGAGATGGATAGGTCTCAATCCCTAAATGCATCTCCATATTTTGATGGTAGTAATTATGCTTTTTGGAAGGTTCGAATGAGAGCTTTTCTGTGTTCTATTGATGAATCCGTTTGGGATGCTGTTGAGATTGGTTGGACCAAACCAGAGGCAGCCAAATCCACATGGGATAAGGCAGCACTTGCTGCATCTAATGCTAACAGTAAAGCACTCAATGCTATTTTCTGTGGTGTGTCTCCAGATGAATTTCACAGGATTTCTCATATTACCGTGGCCAAAGAAGCATGAGAGATTTTGGAAACTACCTATGAAGGCACGAAGAAAGTGAAAGACACCAAGTTACAAATGCTGACCACTCGGTTTGAGGAGCTCAAAATGAGTGAGGATGAGTCTTTTGACTCTTTCTATGGGAAGTTAAATGAAATGGTTGTCAGCAAGTTCAACTTGGGGGAGAAAACGGAGGACTCGAAGATTGTAAGAAAGATCCTTCGATCATTGCCGGAAAGTTTTTGAGCTAAAGTGACAGCAATTGAAGAGAGTAAGGACCTCGATGACATCAAAGTGCAAGAGCTGGTGGGTTCTCTGCAGACTTATGAGATGTCGCTGCCCAATCAACGGTAGAGTAAATCTCTTGCTCTAAAGACCATTAATGAGGAGGTGGAAGATCAAGACTCATCGGGAGAAGATGTGGTTGACAAAGATGTTGCATACCTTGTCAAAAATTTCAAAAAGTTTTTGAAATTCAAAAATAATGGCAAATTTGATGATAAAAGAAAATTCCAAAGTTCTGGAAAGGAGAAAAGGGAATTCAAAAGGAAAGATGGAAAAGAATCCCAACCTACACAAGGTGTCACTTGTTTCGAATGTAACGGGCATGGACACTTCAAGAAGGAATGTCCGAATTATTTCAAATCGAAAGGTAAAGTGTATGCCACGACCTTGAGTGACTCGGATTCGTCTGACTCAGAGTCTGAAGAGAGCTGTGATGGAAAGGGGAACTATTCAGCTTTTATGACTATTGCTCATGTTGAGTCGTCAGATGAACTGAATCTGCTTGTGCAAGACCTTGGAGAACATAGTGATGTTGAATCACTAGGAATTGTTGAAGAATCGAATGCTGAAGAAGATGGAAGCACAGCAAATCTTCAGGAGAATTATAACTTACTCTTGGAGAAGTCCGGGGAATACACAAGGGTGGCCAAGGCTGCTGTAAGAAAAATGAAGAAGGTTGAGGAGGACTACAAAAGTCTCCTAATCCGATATAGGGAGGCCAAATGTGAGATAGAAACTCTGAATGGAGAGTTGTCCGAAGCTTACACAAAAGTAAGGTTTCTTGAGAGTGAGGTTGTGCAAGCTAATGCTAAAGTAGAGAGGGTTACCACCAAGAAGCTAGATGATGTTATCTCATCTCAAAAGAGCTTTTCAGACAAATCCGGATTGGGATATACCGGAGGAGGTAGTTCGTCTGGAAATATCACAAAAGAAGTAAAGTTTGTAAAGGCCAAAGATCCAGTTGTAGCTGACTCTACTGGTGAAAAGCTCGAGGTGAAGGAGAAGAAGAATTTGGTGAACCAACGGATGTTAAATCCTCACAATCAGTTTGCAGGCAGGTCTGAATCTCGTGCCAAGTCACGTCCTCAACCACAAAGAGGTCCTAGAGGAACTTATGTGTGCCACTACTGCGGACTTCAAGGGCATACTCGACCAAATTGCCAAAAGCTGAGAGCAAAGAATAGTGCAACCCCTCAAAGGTCAGGAGGACCTAGAAATGAGAGAAGAATTTGGGCTGGAGATCAATCTAGAGATCAGAATGGTGATCCCGGAATGATGAACGTGATGAAGATGATTGGTGCATTCACCAACTGCTTGGAAAGCTTCTCACGAAGGTTTGAAAGCCCTAACTCCCGTACCCAATCCTATAAGGAAATCACCCCAAACGCAAGTGACGTGAGGGTGAATAAGGGTACTCATGCATAAGCATTACAACATGTCCATGCATTAATACTTCCTATGCTTTGTGACTATGTTTGTTTTGCTTGCTATTTTTGCTGTTGGTTGTTTGTTTGTCTTCTTGTACATTTCTTTAATTTTGTCTTATCAATCTTTTTGTTTCTTGTGTCAAAAATCCAAAAATCACATAAAAATTAGAAAATCAAAAAGCTTGATTGACTTTGTTGAGTTTTTGTCTCAAAACATGTTTTGCCTTGTACCTTTGTGCTAATGGCTTTGTGCATTTTCGAGCATTGCTTGTTTTCATGCACTTATATCACTGTGGGAAAAATCTTGAAATCTTTGTGATTGTTGTAAATAGATCTTCAAACTTGTCATGAATGATTAGTGAATGGTTTTGTTGATCTTGAGACTTGCATAGACTTGTGTCTATATATCTTCCCACTCTTTATTTTTGTTTTGCTAAAAAGAGCTCACCAAATGTAAATCTCCAAATGAAAAGAGATATTGAGCTGCAAAAGCCTGTCGCACATTCTAGTATTTGACTAGGAAAAAGGGTAAGCGACCTTATATTGAAATGAATGTTCATTCAAAAAGCCAAAGGCTTATTCATTAAAGTGAAATATCATATATCACTCTCACAATGAGAGGTGATTGACTCAAAAGATCAAAAAGATCAATTGTTATGTTTGAAAGTGGAGTCAAATGTAAAGCTCCAAATCATGTTATCAAGTTTTGTGGGAGGTCATATATTCATACTTCTATAATTGAGATGGGTCACATGATCTAGTGCTAATTGTGTATGCCTTGGTTGAATTGATCATTGAAGCTTCACATTAGACGAATGACTATCTCATTGTTGATATCCACACACAATACACAAGTTTATGTTCAATAAATGCCATATTCATTTGTGTGATTCTACTTGATAAAATGTGTTTTCACATGCTCAATCTTTGTTAATTCAAGCACAAAAAGATTTTTGAGTGTTTTAGGTGCTTTTGGAAAGTATTTTTGTTTAAAAAATCTGAAAATTTCAAAAATCCAGTTTTGCCCTGTTTTGGCGGCTCAGTCGCGGGTATGTCAAGTCGCGAGTCTCAGTCGCACCTTCGCTGGTCATTTTTGGCGACTTGTTCGTGAGTGGAAGGTCCAGTCGCGAGGTTCACTCAGAGATTTTCGCGGCTCAGCTCGCGACTCGCTCGCGGGTAGACCTTCCAGTCGCGAAAAACACTTAGAAAAATTTTCAAAATTTTGTTCTTGTGTGCTTTGGCGGCTTGAGCTGGCGACTGTGTGGCGACTTAATCAAGTCGCGAAAAACACGTGTTTCGCAGAAATAAGAGCAGTTTTTAAATCTTTTTCAGTTTTTCCCTCGAATTTTTGTGACTGTTCATCTTCTCCCTCCCAAACACTCCGTGCCCCCATTTCCAATCTCCATTGTTGCATACTTGTAGCTCAAAATCTTCAAGTCTCAGGTATGGGTTTTCAGTTTTGCACTCTTTTCTACTTGATTTTGTGCTTTTCCCTTTGATTTCTCGCATATATTTGTGCTTTAGAAATGGGTTTGTGTTTCGGATTTTGCTCCTTGTTCATGCTTAGATTTCGAATGGTGCTGCTAGAATATGATTTGTTCTTAGTTGTTTCATTATTATTCTTCATCCTGTGCTTAGCTAAGTGTTTCTTTGATTTTATCTGAACTTTGAGTTGTTGAGTTGTTTCATATTGTTCCTTTTATTAGGCCGTGAGTTTAATGTGTTAAATATGCCTGCTCTATTGTGTTAGTCTTTTGGGAGCATATGTGTGCTTCACAATTCTGTTTATGTGACATATCATCTTCCAGTTTCTGTCTCATTGACTTATAACTGCCTTTAAGTTGGTTTCTATATCTGATGCTTTTATGTGTATTTCCTATCTTAGGCTTGTTTTTTTTTTCATGTGATTGATCTAAGTAGCTTGTGCTTAAATGTTTCAAATTCATTTGTATGGATGAAATCTCTTTGTTAATTACATGGGACTGACTTGTTTTACACATATATTGCTCTGTATTGTTGTGGCCTCTTCTAATTGATCACAGATGGCTCCCTCACCTCCTAAGAAGAAAACTCCTGCAAAGAAGGCTGACAAAAGGTTGAAAATGGATTCTAAGCTATTTAGGTCAGTTCATCATTTTGAGAGATACAGGGATAACTTCATGAGTGCAGGAATTATTCAAGAAAGATTTGTAGATTTGGAGGATTTGAGACAAACCTTTATCCCAAGTTGTTTTGAAGGAAGAGGATGGGAAAAACTTCTGAGTGATTTCCCTGTAGTTTGTGAACCCCTGATTAGGGAATTTTACTCAAATGCTGTGATAAAGGAGAATGAGTTAAGTTGCTGGGTTAGAGGGAAAGAATTCATTTTAGATGCTCATGTCATAGATGATGCATTAGGACTTGAAGGATTAGATGATGAGGAATTTATCAACTACAAGGATAGGACTGTCTCCATTGAAACAATCCAACAAAGGATAGGTGGGCAGAGAGAAGGAAAATGTTTGAATACCACTGCCTTTCCAGTGGACATGAGGTGTTTAACAATCATCATGATGTTTAACCTCTATCCCATTAAGAAGTTGACTACAATAAATTGTGCTAGAGCAGTCTTTCTGATGGATCTCAAAGAAAAGAACTTCATAGACATAAATTCCCACATATATGACACTATTGTGGATGAGACAAGAACAACCTCTAGGCCAAAACTGATCTTTCCCAGTTTGTTAATGAGGATTTTTAGAAGGAAGGGTATTCCTATCCCACAAGACATCAGTCCCATGTCCACACCTTCTGCAATTAACAAGCTCACCTGCAAAAGGATAAGTGTTAGACTTCCAGGAGAAGAAGATGAAGGTGATGAAGGAGAAGGTGTCCCAATGGAGACTGAAGCAGAGGCAGCAGGGCATGCATCAACCTCAACACCCAGGAGGAGTGGCAAAAGACCCAGAGCATCAACTTCTTCAGATACACCTCCAGATGCTTTCCAAATCATTCTGAAAAGACTTGATGGGATTAGAGAGGTCCAGACTGAGCACTCTGAGAGGATGAAAGCTATGCAGGATCAGATTGATGTTTTGTCTGCAAAACTTGACAGCTTCACCAATCAGCCTGAACACTGACCCTTTGGCCATTCCTGTCAAAAAGGGGGAGATGTTTCTGTTGATAATGACATTGATGATCGATTGAGAAGCAGAAAAGCAGCTCTTAAGGGGGAGCAGCCCTTAAGGGGGAGTAATGTGTTGAGGGGGAGTCATGTCAAACTCTAAGACCTTGTTTATATATATTTATGTTTTGAGTACTCTTAGTGGTTTTATGGGTTTGAAAACATACTTTTAGTGGTTTTATGGGTTTTGATACACTATGTTTTTGGTGTATTGTTTCCAACTCTTAACTTATACTTTTGGTTTAAAGTTTAATATATTTTGATGATGTTATTCAGGATGTTTGTGTTTTGTACCCATGTGCTTGTGTAAGCTTTTAGGGTTTATGTTTTATGCATAGTTTGTAGGCTTTATGGTATGTACCTTGCCTAGTGCAGCCTTTATGCTATGTTGAAATCAGTACTTCAATCTAAATGGTATACATTTTGGTTTATGTACTGTCACTCATGTGCCCTTGTAGGATTGTTCCTAGATGCATATGCCTTGTGTGATATGCATTGGTTGAGTGTTGAGCATACAAGTGTCTTGCCTTGTGCTTGTTAACTTGTATGTCCTTGTGTTCATTCCAAGTGTGAATGAGCACTGTGATCACTACCTTGTGGTGTTCACTTGGTTGATCAAGCCATGGTTTGTTTCATAACTCCATCTTTGCTTGATCACATATTGCCTGTTTCATATGCATTTTATAATTTTCTGCTTACAATGATCATGGTGTATTGTTGTGTTTCAGGAGTATTATGTTCATATGATTCAAGTGCTTCACAGCTTCTAGAGTTAGGTGTGAGTGAGTTTTGTTCAACTGTTCCCAACTCACATGTTAAGTCTAGAGTCTGTTTTAGGGTTTTGTCACGGAATAGCCAAAGGGGAGATTGTAAGGTTGAATTTATTCAACCATCTAATTGGCTTTATTCCGTGCCAAATTTGCTTGTAATTCAGCATTTAGTAACCCTGTATTTAGGTGGGTTTGATGTAAGGGTAGTGAGTGAGATAGAGTGAAATTTGCTCAAGAGTGTGCAAGAAAACAGAGTGTCGCGGCTGGGACTCGCGGGTGACTCGCGGCTGCAAGCCGCCAGAAGCAGCACACGTGCCAAGCATGCTGGAAGATGAACAGTCATGCTAGCTGGAGTACTACAGGACAAAACAGGATAATTGGCCATACGGTTATCTCGCGACTGGATCTCGCGACTTAGTCAAGCCGCGAGGTCAAGCCGCAAGCCACCCCTGTTTTGTAAAAACCTGACGTTTCACATTCCTCTCCACTCCAGTATAAATACCCCTATTACCCACGATTGAAAGAGAGCTTCCAGAGAGAATTTTGAGAGAGAAACCCTAAAGAAAAACTAGATTGATTCACACACAATCTATACCTTAGAGACTCTTCAAATTCCTCAACTCTCTTCCTCTCCATTGTCAAATCCTTGAGAGACATTATACCAAACCAGGTTCTCACCGTCATCATCATTGTGAGACTGCTATTTGGATTTCTGGGAAGCAGTTAGGAAGGAACCAATCTTCATTGGTTGATGCTACGGTCTAGTAGCGGAATCCGGGAAGCTAGAAAAGAAAAAGGTTCGGCGCAACCTCGTTGGAGCAAGAAGCTTGGAGGGCTTAGGTGCACTGGGTAGATTAGGCTTGGAGGGTCTATTGCTGTCCTTGTATCCCAACTATATTTTCTAGTGGATTGATTACCGCTTGGAGGGCGGCGGAGAGGTTTTTCACCGAGGGCTTCGGTTTCCTCTCCGATAACACATCGCGTGTTGTCTTTGTGTTTGCATCTTCCTTCCTCTCTATCTTTGCCTTTTTATTTATCTGCTGTGGATATTAATCTGTTATGGCTTAGATAGTATTTAATCAATTTCGTGTGATAGCATATGTTAAGTTTCCGCACACTAGTTGTTTGACATATTGCTTGAATTGATTAAATTGTAATTTGGGGGTCTAAACGTTCAAAGGTGTTTTTGTACACGTTTTTGAACTTTCACAATGGATTAGGATTACTAATGGGCTATTTTTTTTTTTTTTTTCTATTTTGTCATCACTCATCACTTCTCACTCAATTTTCGTCACTCGTCACTTAAAATACCCCAATTTCCCAAACCCCCATTTGGCACCTTAACTCATCACCCATTTTTCAACTTCAAAAGTTGCGGCTAGGTTTCACCAAAAAAAAAAAAAAAAAAAAAAAAAAAAAAAAAAAAAAAAATCAGTCCATTTGTAAAACATTGTGGTTGGGTTTCGCCAAAAAAAAAATATAGAAAATAAAAAATCAGTCCATTTGTCAAACATTGCAGTTGGATATATGGGTTTAATTATGAAAATGCTATTGGAAATTGAGTTTTGGAAACTGAAAATACCTAAAATGTGTTTTTAGTTTTTATAACTCATCACTCAAAAATTAGAGAATTGAGTGATGGAAACAAAAACTGGAAACAAATCCAAACAGAGGTTTTTTTTTTTTTTTCGTGGGACCGACATATTTTGAGTTATAAGTTATGAAAACAACAAATTCAAACAGCTCCTAACTTTTTTGCTTTTAATGAACAAATTGACCTAAAATTAAAATGAACCTTAGTATACAAATTCAAAGAAGCCAAGAAAAGGAAAAAAGAAGATGGCATCTGACCTGCATATCAGGAATATGTATAAATGTAAATGATAATATAGGAAAAAAAAAGTTCCGTAGTTTTGTGGCTTAATGGTCTTGGGTTAATTTTCTTGCGCACAAACATGAAAAGAAACAAAGAAGGCGAAATGAAATTTCAAGCATGCACTTTGGAAATTCACAAAGAAATGCACCCAAACTTTTTTATTAGTGAAGAATTTTGTTACAGTGAGCGTGACACAGACACTATTACACTACTTTGTTAATTTCCAAAAAAAGTTCGAACTTTTTTTTTTTTTTTGAGAAAATACTAATTTCTAAACTCCATTACATCAATGAGCCATGGTGGAATACCAATGAGATGGAATACCTCTCTCTCTCTCTCTCTCTCAATTATAGAGTAGGTTAGAAACATTTATAGAGTTCAGAAATTACTACTCTTTCCGAAGATCACAATTCACAAATAAGCCATGGTGGTTGACATTAACAAATAACAATGAGATGGAATACCTCTCTCTCTCTCTCTCTCTCTCAATATATATATATATATATATATATACATATTTCTCGGGAAACATATCACGAACTTATTTTGAAAGGCAGTTTGCCACGCCGGGTCAGAGAGCTCCAAGGAATCATGCATTATATAGTTATTTTCATATTGGTTCTTTATTTTTTTCAATTTTATTTTGGCCCTTAAAATTGATTTTGTTTATATACCCTATTATCTATTTTTGTTAGTAAATTTGGTCCATCGCCATATAAATGACATCCCCTAAGACACATACGTCATCCGTATAAATCCATTTATGCTCGTAAATTGACAATTAAATACCACATAAGTATTGTATATTAAGATAAGTCTATTTCTATTAGTATTCTAACCATTAAGGGCCAAATAAGTATTGTTAATTAAGAGATGTCATCCATATAATCACCAAATTACTAATGAAAATCAACAACAAGGTCAATACGAAAATAGAATCACACATAATGGCCAAAATGAATATTTTCAAATATAAAAGGGCAAAATAAAAAAATAGAAACTTTTTTTTTTAATACAAAATAAAAATTTTACTCTAACCTAATCTAAGTATATATATTTGTAAAGCTCATTTTTAAAGACTTGAACCCCAGTCTTTACCCTCTATCCCCCATAAGTATTTATACTTATGGAGTGACTCCTGCACCAAAAGTGCGTGATGAAAAAAAAAAAAAAAAAACTTAAACTTAAGGCTAAATGTGTACTTTAGTCTAACTAATAGATAACTACTACCTTGATTAATATTGGAGTGATCTTATTCATCAAATATATATAAGTGATCTTAGAAAATTACCCCCTATTATCTATTTTTGTTAGTAAATTTGGTCCATCGCCATATAAATTACATCCCCTAAGACACGTACACCATCCATATAAATCCATTTATGCTAGTAATTCGACAATTAAATACCACATAAGTTTTGTATATTAAGACACATTACATATATAAGTCTATTTCTATTACTATTCTAACCATTAAAGGCCAAATAAGTATTGTTCATTAAGAGACTCACCCATATAATCATCAAATTACTAATGAAAATCAACAAGAAGGTCAATATGAAAATAGAATCACACATAATGGCCAAAATGAATATTTTCAAATATAAAAGGTCAAATAAATAAATATATATATATATATATATTAAATACAAGATAAAAATTTTACTCTAACCTAATTTAAATATATATGTTTATGAAACTTTTTCTTAGAAATTTGAACCCCGACCCTTACTTTCCACACACCACAAATATTTATATATACTTGTAGAGTGACCAATACACTAAGGGTGTATAGTGAAAAAAAAAAAAAAAAAAAAAAAAAAAAAAAACCTTAAACTAAAGGCCAAATGTGTACTTTAGTCTAAATAATACATAACTACTCCCTTAGTTAATATTGGAGTGATCTTATTCATCAAATATATATATATATATATATATATATTGGAGTGATCTTAGAAAATTATTCACTATAACTTTTTTTTTTTTTTTTTTGAAAAATAAGACCATGCATTCAATAAATCAACAATAACTTCTGTCAAACATTACAAAATTGGTAGCATCACTGTGATTACAAGCTTTCCACGCCGACATATTTGGTGTCTTTGGACTATGAACACATACACTTTAGATATATTAGAGCGTTTGGCGTTTGCCCATTCAAGAAAATGTTTGTTTTTTCAAAATTAATAAATAAATAAATAAGAAAAAGGTTTTTATTTTTCCTTCCCTTTTTTAGGCCTTTTGAGTTTATTGGCTGGTTCTACACCCAGAAAGCGTTTATAGAGTTCAGACATTACTATTTTCAACAGATTTCACAAGGTTAAGTGATTTCCAAACATCGTAAAACCTACCATCAACTTCATAGTTTTATTGTAGGTTTCTCAATTAACTCAATTATTAAAGTCTTTGATAGTTGAATAAAAGATCTGGGATTCAATGCCTATACCAAAAACTAATTGGTTTCTTGGTCTGATAATAAAGAGCTATCATCAAGAACGGACGCTATAATTTGAAACTCTCTCTAAAAAAAAACTTCATAGTTTTATTTTATTTCTTCAAATAAATGACTTTTCAAATTGAAAGTAACAGACACACATTTGTAGATATTAGTAGAGTTTGCAAATTGTAACTGACATAATGGTGGTTTACATTTTACAATGAAAAGGGATACCTATATATGATATTGATACTCACCAGAATCAGCCTGCTAACGTATTTCAAAGGGAATAATTACGCTTTATAATTATTGGCAGTGACTTTAAATGGGAATCAATCACCGGAAGTTAGGTGGTAAATGCCGTGGAGGAGCCTGACCATTATGATGGATGGGCCTATTTGGCGAGGGAGGCACAAATTTGATTTGAACAAAAATATTTCGCGGGTTTCTCTTCTTCTCTGCAAACGTAACCAGAAATTTCATAAATCTAAAACCTCTTATTTAAAACATGAAACCCGCATGATATATACTCAAAAGAGGACACGAATTAAGGAACTCACTGGCTGGTCGGACTGGGAAGACGTTGTTTGGCGCGGCAACCACCGTCGTAGATAAAAGAAACAGCAAGAGAAGCACCAGGATTATGATATTCCTCATGGAAGCTGTCTTAGCATCCATGTTTTTTGGCTGGAAGATGCACCAATTAACACTTCAAATACTATTTGTGTGATATATACGCTTCAAAAAGCATACCATATATTGTCTAATCTTTCAGTCAATTAAAAGCAAAAAAGACAAAGTTAGAAAAGCAAGTCAATACGCGCTATCTCGTTACACAAATTTCTCCACCGGTGCAATTTCATGGTCTCTTCCGAAAAAAATTTCAGCCCCCACCACCACCACCCGTGAAATTTCATGGTCTCTTCCTGTCCTATTTTAAATTGATGCGAAAAAATTTTCACCTTAAAAATACATCGCACCCCCATGGCTTGAATTTATGCCCTAGAATCCATTTTGTGCGATGTTTTTTTAATTAATTATAGTATTTTATTTTCTGAAAATTATATGAACATTGGACATTATCTATGGTCAATGAGAATGCCATATTTTTGGGTTATATTAGGTTTTCCAATTGAAATCAAGCATTTGGTTGTTTTGAATTTAATTATTCTTGAACAAGATAACACTATCAATTGTTAGATTTTTTTTTTTTTTTTTGGAGAAACGATTGTTACGATTTAAATATTCTATTTTACGTGAGCATTGTATGGCAGTGGATCAAAACTAGCCCTGTAATAGTCTTTAGGGTCTATAGGTATGTCAAGATAAGTGCTGATCAAGGTTTCGATTTTCAATGTGCAAGAACAAAGATTTGATTCATTTTGACTGATCAAGAACTTATATTTTCAACAGATTGAACTACGATTATGCATATTTAGACTTTTAGCCTGTCAACCCACTATGTGATTAGGGTTTGGTTCCTACTTGGTCTACTATATAAGTAAAACCTAATGCATATTTTTTTTAAACTTTGGAGCTGCTATTTTTAGATCTAAAAGTTTTGAGCCTACTGCTCACAAAGTCACTACTAATGTTCATTCTTATACATTCTAAACTGGTGGATCTAAAGTTGTTGCACACAAATTATCAAAGGTGCTAGATCTAAATCTTCAAGATGATATAGAAGTCGTAGATTGGAGGTTCATGTTGCACCAAGTTGCTACAAAGAAGTTTGTGAATCTCAAACCTCTATTTGGTAAGTGTAGTTAAGTTTATGAAAAATTGGTTTATTTAGTCTATGAACTTTTATTTGATAGTGGATATTATGGGCAGACCCAAGAGGGCTTGAGGGAGCCCGAACCCCCCCTGAACACAAGAAAAAAAAATTACTAAGCATATTTTTATCATTTTTATAGTTTTGGCTCCCTCTTCCAAAACCATAGGTCCCACTCCCCTCCAATCAGCCTAGCCCAAGTAGTAGCCTCACAACCCAAAAATAAAAATAAAATAAAATAAAATAACTTAAAAAACCTATTAGCTCAATAGTTACAAACCATACTCAAAAGAGAGAGAGAGAGAGAGAGAGAGAGAGAGAGTGAGACTCACATCACCACCACACCGTCCAGACTCACTTCCCCATCATTGACTCACACCACGCGCAACTTAGTCGATCAGCCTAGTCCCATAGACCTACATACCACACGGCACACATACCTCCACTTGTCGACAGCCGCTTGCTTTGCCCACCCCACCTCTGACGCCAACCGCTACAACTCCCAACATCCATCCTAAATCCTAATTTTCCTATTTCAAGTTTTTTTTCTCTCCTTCAACTTCAAAACCTAACATTGATATGAATTTTCTCCCTCTCCAATCCATATGTTCATAATGTTTGTGAATCTACGATGGTAGTGTTTTTTTTTTTTTTTTTTTTTTTTTAGGTTGAGGGTGATTGTGAATTTAATTTGAATATGTCATTCATGATTGTATTTGGAAATCTCTATCTTCGAGATTGTTAATTGTTTTTGTAGCTGTTGAGAGTGTGAGCCGGTGAGTTGTGATTTGTGAATAAAGTTATACTATATAGAGCGAAAGTCAGAGAGAGTAGAGCTGTAGATAATATATAATAATGTTTTCCATTTGACACTTTGAACATTTTTTGGTAGTGGGCCAACAATAGGGATGAGGCAATAGACAGAGGGGAAAAAATTGTAAATTAGGAAAAGTGTGTAGTGTGTTAGTAGTGCATTATAAATTCTTAGTGTCGATAATGGGTAATACTATATAGATTCTTATTAGGAGTTTTGTAATTAATTTTTTTTTTTTTTATACTCCAACCCCCTAGCATGAAATCCAAATTTCGTCCTTAGTGGATCTATTTAACTAGGGATTAATAACTCAAGTCCTCCCAAGTTTTTCCCGTGGAACTAGTTTATTTCACTGGTTTCCTGGGTCATCATATTGTGTGTTTTTTAATTTTTCGCACTTGCATGATATTGATGTTTATCTGATTAACCTAAGGCTTCTCATAATAAATCTAATAATCAACTCGGCCTTAAAACTTTTTAATAACAAGATATGACAGGGATCTAAACACAACATCAATAAAGCCAATGACACAACATTTTTACAACAAAACCTAAATGACAAGCTATTAATGAAAGATAAAAAGAAATGATGTCAGTGGTAAGTCCAAATGAAAACCGGTAACAACTTGCCACCTAGGCTTTGTTGTGAAATGGTTTTGTAAGTGTTGCGCCTGAAGCACTATGCTAACCATATCCTTATCTTATTGTTTAATGTAACCAAGGATTTGAATTCAATTGAAAAACTTAATGTATTGCACATAAGTTTATGTATCCAAGTTTTACCCATTTCTTTTTCTTTTTTTTTTTCCCTTTTTTTTTTTTTTTTTTTTTTTCTCATTCTAGTTAGAAGCATTCATTGGCAAAACCACATTTGTCCCTTTTATCCCTAAACTTATCATCAAAAATCATATTGGTCAAAAGTCATATTTAATGTGAATAAGTTGTCTTTATTTGTTTTATTTTAAGCATTACTGTTCTACACTTTAAAAATTGCTTTATTTTAGTTATATTATAATTTTATAGTGTAGATTGCATTTCTTATAAGTGTCAATTGAAAAAAATATCATTTTGGTTATGAAATTTATTTTTTTTTAAATATTGAAAACAACACACTTTACAAATCTATACTATTTATAAGAGGATTTCCCTATTTGTACTGGACTTTTTTGTGCTTCAAAAATACCTCTAAACCTTACATTTAATAGAGCAAAAACTTGAGAACAACCAAGTAAAAATATATCTCCAACTCCGCTTTAAATGCCTACAAAATAGGAAACTCTCCTACTAATCCATGTATTCAAAACAAACTTACCCAAATTTTTAATTTTTTTTTAATTATGACACTAGAGCAAAAAAAAAAAAAAAAAGAAGAAGCCTTGTCATACAGCAAAGCACATATGATGTGATAAGGCTAGTGTGTCTATAAAAATAAGTTTTTTCAAAATTAAAATTGATAAAATTCCGATAGAAGATCGAATATGTTACACAAAAGATTAAGTGGATTAGCTATATTATAAATTGAAAGAGAAACATTAGCAGAATTTAAATACAAAGACTTAATTAATAATTTTGAATTTTAAAAATGAAGAAAGCCAAATTTTAAATGAAAAAATAAATGATATCAAAAGTTAAATAAATATTATTTAATTAATATTTAATAATATTTTTGAAGAAAAAAAACCCTCTTATAAGACTTAATTAAACCGTCACCATAGGCCCCGAAATTAGTGGCATCAACTAGCTTGAAAAAAGTGTTTTCCATCTTTTCTCTAGTTGTGTAGGCCATCTTACATTCCTCATTCAATGTTGGCTCTCTTTCTGTGAATGAAGAGACAAAGATAGATGTTCTACTCAATTGGAAAGCTAGTATTCAAAATGAAACACAGTTACCCCTGCCTTCATGGACTCTATTAGGTTCTAAAAATTTAGAACAATTGGTAAACTGTGAGTACAAACTTGTCTAGGTATAGATCTTAGAGTCTACAGAATTTGTTAGACAATACTCAATGTATTACAAGTCAGAACACAAGAAAATACAAGCTGCAGAAAGAAGAGTTCAAATTCAGTGAAATTCGGCTGATCAAAAATTAGATCCTACTGATAGAAAATTGTAGACATGAAATTTCTGCAGAATTTTACTTCAGCCCAAACTTTGCCTAAACATTTTGGGTTTCAAGTGAAACACTTCAAGTATATAAAGGAAAACCTTAGCTACATTTTTCAAGCTTTTGAAAGACTTTGGAGGTGCTCTGGTAAGATCTAAAAGGTATTGTGCCTTCCTTTATCAAAGTCACTACCAGAAATCATTCTCATATCATTAGAACCGGTAGATCTGAAGTTGCTACAACAAGATCAACAATAGCTGATTATTTATACCTTCAAAGGTGGTCTTGGAGTGACAAACTGGAGAGTTTGTGTTGCTAAACTTTTGAGTGGGATCTCAAAGTTACAAGCAAGGCGGCTTATGTTGGTGTAAATCCAAGAAGAGAAAGAGTCCATGGATTCGGAGTTTGCACATGGTCGTGTCAGTAAATTACTACTGGAGGTAGCAGTAGATTTAGGATTAAATCTAATTGTAAAATCTTCAATTCTCTTATAGTAGATTTGTTTTATTGAGGATAACTAGATTAGATCTTCTCCAGGTTTTTACCTTAAAACAGTACATTTCATCGGTTTTGTTAGGTCATCATATCATGGTATTATTTACTTTTCTGATGTTTTGCATGATATGATATATTTGTGTTTAACCTAGATTTGAATTGTTAGGCTTTATATCCCTGTAAACAAGATTGTTTAACCTAATTAATTAACCAAGTGAATACTTAGGTTTATTATTCAGATTTAGGTTAAAATAAAACAATCATATCATGCAACGTAGCGAAAAATATAAAGAACACAAAGATATGATCACCCAGATAAATCAAATCGATAAAAAACCTGAGGATGATTTAACCTAACTATCTTCAAGGTAAAAATCAAACCCATTATAGAGAATCGAAGTTTACAATAAGACTTAGACCACTAACATCCAATTGCTACCACATGTAGAACTGACTGACACGACCATGTGTAAGCTCTAAATCCACAGGCTCATTCTCTATTAGGCCTTTGCAACATAAGCACCCACACTTGTGACTTTGAGATACCACTCAAAAAGCAACACAAACTCTCCTGTCCTATTTGTGACTCCAAGACCATCCTTGAATGTTTAAATCATTAGCACATTTGATGACTAGAGAAGGCAACAACTTCTGCAACACTGGATTTAGAGATTCTTCAAGGAATAACATCAATAGAAGATATGAGGAGCTTTTTGGGTACAAAGCCCTAGATACAAAAGAGACACACTATTCTCTCTCTAAAAGCCTTATAAAAACATGCTTAGGGCTTCCTTTATATACTAGGAGAAGGAGATCTGAAACCCTAATCTTTTTTGGGATTGAACTAGTGTTGGGCCAAACTTAAAATTCTGCAGACCCGTATTTCGATCGGTCGAGCCTGTCTTTCGATCGATCGAACCAGGCAGATTTTGAATTCTTCTTTCTACAGCATCTATGTTCTCGAATCTTGACTTGTATCACGATTTTCCAATTGTTTTAAAATTTTAGAACCTAACATAAATAATTAATCTAAGTAATCACTTGGCTAATATATTAGGTTAAACAATTCATTTAAAGGGTCTAAACAAACAAACAAGTGGTATCAGAGTGGGTTCACTTTGATTTGGATTAACATCCTGAGTAAGATCCTTGATCATTGTTGTCATGGATAATTTTAAGTGTCTGTCTACTCATACATGTGAAAATTTGAATAAAAAAAAGTCAATATTGTTTTTGTTGATCTTGTTAATGCCTGTGAAACTCTTCGTAGGGTATTAACTAAATCTATGAAAATTGCTAAGAAATTCAAGGAAGAGTTAAAATTGGCTAATCTTGAAAAGAGGAATTGATTGTGAGATTAGATGAATCTAATAAACAGAATTAATTTTTGAGAAATCAATTTTCCTCTCAAGATGAAAAGATGAAAAGTTTGGAACAAAATTTAGCTGAGGCTGAAGCTAAAATTGAAAATTTGTCTTATACCAAACTTGCTATTGAAAATAGATTTGTTTCTGTTTCTATTCCTGTTAAGCTGAAAGACAAAATTTATATCCCTCCCTTCAAGAGGAATCATAAGTAAAAGGCTTATTTTGCTAGGTTAGACAAGGATAAAGGTTCTGATGTAGACATTGAAGTTTTTAAACCTATGTCTAAACCTTCTATTAGAGTGCATAAGAAATCTGTTTTTGTACCTTCCCGTCACCTTTATGGTGTTGTTGGTCATATTAGACCAAATTGTTCTTTGTTGAGGAAAAAACAAAAATCTGAGACTAGATCTGTTGTTAGGAATATTGATGTTCCTAAATTTGTTCATGTGTCTCACTTTTGTGGTCTGTCTAGTCACATTCGTCCTAACTGCCATAAATTGAAATTTAAGCATTATGTGTTTCTGTCTAGGATATGTGATGATATTTCTCCTACCATAAGTACAAATAAATTGTTTTATATGCTTTTGAAAAATTCAAGCTTGTTGGCTTGTGAAAGGAAATTGCAAGATTTTAGTCTCTCTCAGAAGATTGGTATAATCTCTCAAATACACTATGCTTCTCATGGTTTTTCACCTACAAAGCCAAAGACGCGTGTTGTATGGGTGAGAAAAGACTTGCTAAGGTGAGTATTGTTTATTTGTCCTTGATATAATTATTTCAATTATTTGTGGACATGTTTTTGTTTTTGTTTTAGGTTTTTTTGTTTTTTTTTTTTAAATTGAAAATTTTCAAAATGAGAAAAATATTTTATTTTGTGTCTAGTTTTATTTTTCTTGAGGATTATATGAATTATGATATCTCTCTCTTGATTTAAAACTTACTTGAGAATGTGGAGAAACATAGAAAGTATGTGTTGCAAAATTGAGTGCATAAGCTATTTTTGATTTTGTATAAGTATTTACTAGATTAAACATGTACTCATGGGTTAATTAAAAAATTGATATTTTTTATTTGTGTACCCTTTATAGCTTATTTGAGCACTGTTCATGCATTGTTTTTGTAATTTTTTTTTTTCATTTAGCATAATGTGTGCTTTTTTTTTTTTTTTGGTCATAAAAATTTTAAAAACACAACAAGATTTTATTTATTTGTATTACACATCTTCAAGTGTGTAATTGAGGTTGGCCTATGAAATTTGCACTTCATGACTATATACCTTGTTTAGCTTTTATGAACTTTATTTTTCTACACTATGCTAGTTTGTGCTATGTAGTTCTTATATTGTGTGAGTTGTTTATGGTTTTTAATCATATGCTCTTGATTTTGAAGTCACATTTTTTTTATTGTAAGGACTAAAAATCCTAGGAGAAATGCATAAATAACCATCTCACCACTGTTACTCGCCAATCATGAACACCTATATGCAAATCATAATAGCCGTGCTCGGTAAGGTGTAGCATTTGCACAACTAAATACTTAAGGTGTTACTGTACTATAGATAAAAGAAGCAAAAAGAAAAATGAAAAACAAAGAAAAATATGCTTCAAAAGAAAAAGAAAAAGAAAAAGAAAAATTAAAAAAAAAAAAAATGCATGGTTGTAAGCGTGTTTTCTAGGAGATGTGGAAGTTATATGATGCAACTCTTTTGGTGATAGTCACTTTCAAACTTTTGTGATGGATAATATAGAAATCGTGTTTAATTTCTATATACATATCACCTCTTATGTATCTCATACACATACTAGTTGCACACACCACACCCAAATCTTTGCTAAACTCTGAACATATGATTGTGTGTCGACTAATCTGGCCATCTATAATTGCTTATAAACTGATGTGCAAATACAAATTTTTGTTTTTGGTTGGGAATTTGAAGAAAAATGTATTCAGAAGTTTAAAATCTTTATTTTTAACTTCTTGATTGGTTTTGATATTTGCATTTAAGAGGCATCATGTTTTTAAAACTTTTCTGGATCATGTTTATATACATTGAGTCTTAAAAACATCCTTTCAAATTGTTTTTTTACATAAAATTTTCAGATTTCAAAGTTTTAAAAATTTTAACCGTTTTGACCAATCAAAGATCTCCCTTGACTGATTGAAAAGGTGAGCTTTTGTGTTCAAAACTCTCTGCCTCTCTCGATCGATACTCGATTGATGTTTGATCAATCGAAACTAGAAAATTTTCAATTTTTAAGTTTTTAACCGATCAGTCTTTTCATGCATTGCACATATAGATTAGGACATGCATTGCATTGTTTTCTTTATCCATCTTGCATTTTTGTAGTCATATCTCTCATTATTTTTACGCACATCACACATACACTTTGCTAAATTGGGTACTCAACTTTATCTAAAAATTGATTGATTAATTTTTGAGTTTTGTACATGTTAGTATATGATGTCTTTCTTGATGTGTGAATTGGTAAAAATTGGAAATATGTTTTTTTTAGATATAGTGGATAATAAATGTGCAAATATTTTCTCTACTATTGAGATTTGTTTATGGGTCACGTAGTGTCAAGTTTGCATATATTGAAAGAGAGAATATTTTTCTTCATGTGTATCCTCAACTTTTTTTTGGTTAGGTTTATGTCTTTTTAGTTTTCCCCACCTCCTAAATTTTCCCCTAAACAATTTTTCCCAAACAGTTTTGTTTTTCCTATTTTTATAGGGGGAGATTTTTTTTTTTTTAAAAAAAAAAAAAAAAATCTATGATGTTCATAAAGGGAGTTGTTTCTTGATCCTCTATTTTCTCTTGACCTCTGTTATGGATGTTTAATGTCTACCTATTGATTGGGTTGTCTTTGTCAATATGTGACAAAAAGGGAGAGAAATGGATGAAATTTGGAAAAGGTTTATAACTGTTTTTATTTAGGGGGAGATGAAATTGTCTTTGAAAGGGGGAGAAAATAAAAGTTTTTTATTTTTTATGTTTCTAACTATGGGGGAGAGTTAGTTTACATGTTTGTTATTTGCTGTTATTGCATATTTGTTATTTGTTGTTTATTTGTCTTTATTTCCACACATGTGGTGATGTGCTCTTTTAAGTGTTTTAGGAAAGACAGATACATTTTGATCAAGATCTTCTGCCTCCTCTAGCAACTTTTAGGTTTGAAGTCTTAGATTGGGATTTGTGATGTAATTGGGCATTTTATTGTAATAGGGCTGTTCTTATATTTGAGCATTTCATTTTGTATGTGAGTTTTGTCATTGATTGCCAAAGGGGGAGACTGTTAGGTTCTAAAAGTTTAGAATAATTGGCAAACCATGAGCGCAAACCATGAGCACAAACTTGTCTAGGTATAGATCTTAGGGTCTATAGATTTTATTAGACAATGCTTAAGGTATTACAAGTCAGAAAACAAGAAAATAAAAGCTGCAAAAAGAAGAGTTCAAATTCAGTGAAATTCGACCGATTGAAAATTGCAGACATGAAATTTCTGCACAATTTTATTTCAGCCTAAACTCTGCCTAACCATTTTGGGTTTCAAGTGAAACACTTCTAGTATATAAAGGAAGACCCTAACTACGTTTTTCAGGCTTTTGAAAGACTTTTAAGTTGCGCTTGTGAGATCTAAAAGGTATTGTGTCTTCCTCTATCAAAGTCACTACCGGAAATCATTCTCATACCATTAGAACTGGTAGATCTGAAGTTGCTACAACAATATCAACAATAGTTGATGATTTAAACCTTCAAGGGTGGTCTTGGAGTCACAAACTGGAGAGTTTGTGTTGATAAACCTTTGAGTGAGATCTCAAAGTCACAAGCAAAGCAACTTGGATTGGTGTAAATCCAAGAAGAGAAGGAGTCTGTGAATTTGGAGCTTGCACGTGGTCGTGTCAGTAAGTTACTATTAAAGGTAGTAATAGATTTAGGGTTAAATTTAATTGTAAAAACTTCAATTCACTTATAGGGGATTTGTTTTATCTTGAGGATAGCTAAGTTAAAATCATGGTGTTATTTACTTTTCCGTTGTTTTGCATGATATGATATATTTTTGTTTAACCTAGATCTGAATAATTAATCTAAGTAATCACTTGGTTAATATATTAGGTTAAACAATGTGTTTAAGGGGTCTAAACGAACTCTCCTTCCTAATAATGCAGCCAATTCTTCAAAAAATCAATGCTATACTTATTTGTTAAATCAATAACATATTGTATAGATATAGATGATAGTGTTGGATTTTAGACTCCTGGAAAACACAAATTGTTTAACCTAATCTATAGCAAAGTTGTTAATTAGTTCAATTAAACAAATCTAGGTTAAACAAGTATCAATCTTATTATGAACAGTTGAAAAGTAAAGAACACAAACGATATGATGACCTAGGAAAACCAATGAAACAGTCCAATTTCAAGGTAAAAAACCTAGGGAGGGTTTTATCCTAAACAATCCACAAGTCAATTCACTAATAGAATGGAAGTTTATTCAATAGACTTAACCTTAATTCTACTGCTACCTCATGTAGTACTTACTCACGTGACCACACGTAACTCCGAATTCATGGACTCTTCTATTATGAATCTATTGCACACAAACACTACAATTTGTGACTCTAAGACCTCCACTCAAAGATTTAAATCGTCAGCTGAAATGTCTAGTGATGGCAGCAACTTCTACAACACTAGAAGGCGCAATATGCACTCGTCTCGGTGGTTGTTGTGTGTTGTGGTTTGCAATTGGTTATGAGTTTCAAAAGTGGCTGTGGTGACTATTGGAGAGAGAGAGAGAGAGAGAGAGAGAGAGAGAGAGAGAGAGAGAGAGAGAGAGAGAGAGAGAGAGAGAGAGAGAGAGAGAGAGAGAGAGAGAGAGAGAGAGATCTAGACATGACAAACCCAGTTTTGGGTATTTAGAAGTAAACCCAATTTTGGGTCTTTAGAAGCAAACCCACTTTTGGGTCTTTAGAAGCAAACCCAGTTTTGAGATTTCATGCTATTGAGGCTTCCAATTGTTCATTCGTTTGGGTTGTTGGAAAAACCTTCATATGTTGGAGGGAGTTTGTTATGGTGTGCCTATGATTACATTGCCTCTTGCTGAACAGTTCTTGAAGTTTCTGCATTTTTGAACTTCTTAAGCAACTTTTTACCATTTTTACTTATTGACATTTTTTTATCTTTTTTTTTTTTTTTGATTTTGTATGAATTTTTTGTCTTGATAGGAGAGAGACATAAAAGAAAAGCAAAAATACATATTTATCCTCGATTTTAACAGAGGTGAGTAACGAAGTTCTAATAGAGCAGACCCCAGGTGAGCAAAGTGTTAAGTTTTGAATCACAGGTAGGCAAAGTGAAAACAGACCTAATCACAGCTGTGTTTACTGTAATTATCCATAATAATTAATATAGAATGGACAAGGAAATAGAATTACATGAGTAATTGCACCTAATGTACTTGGTTAATTGGTTAATCTCAATCTTTTAGGCATGAGGAGATGGAAAGTAAAAATAATCAAATTTCTTAAGAAATTAGCTTCTTCTCTTATTAATTTTTTTTTCCTCACTCCTTCCAACCGGTTTCCAAAAGCAAACCACTCTCTCTCCAACCTCTTCCACCATTTTCATCCTTCACAGAAAAACTCAGTCACTACCAATAACTCCAATCCAATGGTCCCCAATTGCAAACCACTTTTTTGGTGTTACGTTGTTTCCGTTCTCCCTTGTTCTTCCTCAATTTCAGATCAACCCATTTAGAAATCAAATCCTCATAATTTCTTTCAAACTCAACCCATTCAGATCAAACACACAAATACAATCAAATTAAACCCATTAAAAAAAAAAAAAAAAAAAATCTCAAACAACCCAGTTCAACGGTCATGAGACAGAATACGACCAAAGAGAGAACGTAATCAGAGAAAAAAGGTGATTAGAGTGGGTAGAGTGGGTCATGGTCATTCAAACTCAACTCGGCTTTCTCTACTACGTAAGTTAGCTGAGAAGTCATTATTGAGGGTAGATACAGTTTCAGCATCTGGTTCGTAAGACACAAAACCATGGTGTTGAGAATTGTGAGTTATTAATGCAGCTTTATTAGGCCTTAAGACTTTTCATGTTATTTGGGTCACTTGTTTCACTAATTAATAATTCATCTTTCGCCAGAGAGTAATTTTACCTTTATATATGGATTTTTAGCAAATTATCAGCTCTTTTGGGTCTATATAGTTCATTACATTGGTAATAACCTGATTTCTTCTTCAACTTTTTTTAGCATGCGATTTATTAACATTGTGCTTAAAATAAGTTAGTTAGTTACACCTGCAAACAAGACGTAAATATTAGTTGCATTAACATGAAAACAACGTATATTGTGCTTTCCCATCTGTCATGCCCCAAACTTAAAAATGGTCCAAAATATGAGAAAACTACAACCTAAAGGTATCTATAAATTTTTTCAATCCAAAGAATTTTTACAAACATCAAGAAATTTTCATAACAATTTCAATAAAGATGCTCCCAAAGTAAGTTAGAGCTCTATGAATAATTACAAATACCACTTGCCACAAAAGAATTGAGGCCTACATATAATTACATGTCAATAACTTGTCCTAACGGGAATAAAAGACATCACCACTATTCTATACAAAAGAATAAGTCAAGTCTCCTTTAGGATGTACAACACCTAAGGATCATCACCTCAAAAATCTAGCCTCCATTAGTAGTTGTCTAACTACTACTAGCCACAAAAATCAAATCCATTAGTAGTTATTTAACTATTACTAGCCACAAAAATCTATCTCAAACTAATCACTGCCTTCTTTAAAAAGTTTGATAAACAAATGGGATGAGAGATAGAGCCCAGTAAGGAACATAATTAATGGAGGTGAGAGAAATACAAATTTCCTGATTATGAATAAATTTCAAACATGCTATAATTTAGGGATTTCAATTTGATTTATGCAAAATCAATTTCAGTAATAACATGACAAGAATGATTAAATAATCTAGAACAAAACTCGTTAGAAGAATCACCATAAAACTACATGATACATATATATATATATATATAATGTGAGCTATCAAAACACTATTCTATACAAAAGAATATGTCAAGTCTCCTTTAGGATGTAAAACACCTAAGGATCATCACCTCAAAAATCTAGCCTCCATTAGTAGTTGTCTACTAGCCACAAAAATCGAATCCATTAGTAGTTATTTAACTATTACTAGCCACAAAAATTTATCTCAAAACGATCACTACCTACTTTAAAAAGTTTGGTAAAAGAATGAGATGAGAGACAGAACCCAGTAAGTAACATAGTTAATTGAGGTGAGAGAAATACAAATTTCATGATTATGAATAAATTCAAACATGCTATAATTTAGTAATTTCAATTTGATTTATGCAAAATCAATTTTAGTAATAACATAACAAGAATGATTAAATAATCTAGAACAAAACTTGTTAGAAGAATCACCATAAAACTACATGACATAAATATATATACATATATATATATATATACATATATTGTGTTCTATCACAACACCATCAAAAAATCCAACCCAAGACCACATGATAATGCCAACACAAAGCTGGAACCATGGTTGTCAAAATCGCGATCTAGATTGTAGAATCGCATGATTTTACAATCTCACCTCACCAAAATATTTAGAATTGCACAAAGATCATAAAAATGGTAGGATTATATGTAGGATCATATAGGATTGTATAGGATCATAGGTATTCTACTGATCCTACCAAAACATCAATTTTTGTTTTTTTTTTTTTTTGTTTTTTTTTTGAAGAGATAAATTTTTAGTTTTGATGAAGCTATAAGGGTTTTTATTTTTCTATTTTGTGATGATATGACTTTTTTATTTTTATTTTATAAAATTATGTTAACCTAAGCAAATGTTTTCTAGTTTTTAGTTCACTTGTAATCAAAATGAAGGAATGCTTCATCATTTCTAAGTGAATGATTTATATTGGCTTTGCTACATTTTAAGCTATAATGCTACTAAATTTATTTGATCAATATACTAATTTGTGTTACAATATTACTAAAATGTTTTATCTTATATATAATTTGATTGATTTTTTTTTAGCATGCTATGTAATTGCTATCGAGTGGTATAACTTGAATAGTTGAGTGTGAAGTTGTATCCAAGGAAGTCAATACCGTACCGGTACTGGCCGGTATGTACCGTACCAGTATGTATACTGGTATTGAAACATCAACGTTTCATATCGGTTTAAATACTGGCCTACAGGTCATGTACCGGTTTAAATACCAACCTACAGGCCATGTACTGGCCATACTGGCCAATTTCGGGCAATACCAATTGGTAACGGGTGTACCGGCTAGTATTGAAAAATGGTTTTTTTTTTTTTTTTAGGTTTTGTAATTTTTGAATTTTTGTTAAGGCAGAATGATAACTTATTTGCATTAACTTATTAGTATTATTTGTTTTCTTAGTATGCAATAGTAACTTTTAAGCTTTCTATTTTTTATGTTGTGTTTTTTTTTTTCTTTTAATTGATACTAAAGTCTAAAACCATGAATAATTAGTTCTGATTTGAAGAAATGTTTTATGGTAAACTTTTATATTTATTATAATATATATACACACACATACATACATATATATATATATATTTATTTATTTATAAATATAAAAAATAGCGGTAAACCCGAAACGGTACACTGGTATTGACCGGTATCCGAAATATATCGTAACGCTGGCCAAACCGGTACAGCCTTTGGTACGGTATTAACTCCCTTGGTTGTATCTTGATCTCTTTTGCAACTCTAGTATACAGATATATAATGTCTACATAGATAATGAAATGGATGATGATGATTAAGATAGTGGTCATAAGAACCCTGGAATGAGAATAATTAAATGTTCAATTCACCTTAATATTAATCTTGCTTTTGGATTTCATATTTTAGCTAGGTAGCTAGTTTTCGTTTGATAGCTTATTTTGGATTTTAAACTTGGAACTTGTAAACTAGAACTTGGAAAATATTTCCATATGTATTGATAAATATTTTAGTATTTGGTTGCTAATTAAACATTTATTGTACTTTTAGATATATTGGGTCAAAACTTAAAATTTTTTTTTCGTTAGTATAGACGTAGCGATGTATGATATGTAAATTACATCATATAATGTAAATCTTTGTTTTTTTATGGATAAGTTCACAATTTACGTGATTATTCAACATACAAAGTCATTATCAATATGTTTTTTGCTTTAAATATGAAAATATGTAAGATCTTACGATTCACGATCCCACCTACCCCTCATGATCCTACGTAGGATCACAATTTTGACAACCTTGGCCAGAACTAATCCATTGACACAAAGCCTAACTTAATTTGTCAAAGCGATAGGATTTTCTGCATACCTATATGTAGCAATTACTACATACAAGGTTAGGTGGCAGCAAAAAATAGGTGACAAGTGTCTAAAGGTCTACCTGGCCATGTGCATTGCGCATGACCCTTGGACACTTGTTGCTTCATTCTACTACCAATTGCTATATACGGGTATGTCACAAATCATCTCCCTTTTGTCAAAATAATGTGATAAATCCATGGAGTCCATTATCAGTGACCTTACTTGTCGATGAAAAAATGGGATTTGAGAGGACTACCAGCTAGCGGATCAGAAAGATTTTTATGGAATGTCCTATTCTTGCCTGAGCTTTTCGATCAATTAAGTCCATATTTCAGGGACATCTCATTGTTAGGTAGGGCTAGGGATCACTAATTAGTCGAATGAGTCCATACCTCTGGCCTATATATCATTTATTGGTCGATCCGGCTGGCGGCTCCTGTATCTTCCACGTCTCCATAGGGCCCCTTCGTACAAGTTTGTTGCTAGGAGTCCCTCTAGTCGAATCAATAATCAATAGAAGTTTACTTACCTGGCTTTTCAATCGATGTTCTACTACTCCCTCTTAGTTGCAGATGCCCATGCTTTGATTTGAAAGCCCTAGCCAATGATGAATCCCCAGTAAGATTGGAGTATTGAATTCCTTGCCTCATCCTGAAATGAGAAGGAAGGTCGATTTTACTCAAATCCTGGACCTAATCTTTAATCCTACACCGTTGAATGATGTGATGAGTCCTAAGGGAGATTGGAAGAGAAATCCAATCTCCACTCTCTCAAAGAAATAGGAAGGCTATAAATAGGATACATAAACCTCACATATAGATGCGCACAAGTTTTTTAACAAATGACTTCACACTGAAGCTTTGAAGAGGCACTCAAGTGCTTGAAGGAGAAATAAAGAGAAGCTCTCAGTAGGATAAGGAGGAGATTTAGTCCCCAAGAACCCAAAGGAAATTAAGATGATTTCCTTTCCCAGCCAACAATACATGCATTTTCTCTCTGCAATATCAAATATGGTACACCTTTTATAAATAATCATATATTAAAGTTACAACATGAAACTTTTTAAGAAACTGTAGTTTCCACAAACAATTTTCCAAAAATTAGTTTAACTTTAAAGCAACGTTTTGTGCAATATGATTAGCTTTCAAAATTTATATTAAGAAGCCACTTACCTTGCAATCTACAAAAAGGCTAGTGTTTGGATCATATGCCATTGAAGAAGCAAATCAATCTGAAGAGGTTGATTGTGCAGGAATTGAAGTATTTTCTTTGGTGGAAGCCATTAATGAGCTTACCAAAGCTCTAATCCCATATTAATAACAAATCTCTTATTAGAATGCAAGCTTTATTACTTCTCAAAGTTTAAAATAAAAAATAGAGAGTTTGAATAATAGATTACAAGTAGGCTCTTTTATATATACTTGCGGGCAGAAGTGAGAGAGAAGAAACAATGAAATATGTATATTTGTAACTAAAATAATCTCTAAGTGTGACACGTAAAGGAGGTGCTTAATGGACGGGTATTAGAGTCACATGCGTTCCACTGCTTTCATTTAATAGAAGCGGTGTTGTTCCTTCATAACTGCATTTTTCATTTAAACAATATGGCACCGTCATAAGAAAAGTTCTAACTTCTTTATTTAAAAATGACACTGTTTTCTCTAGTTGTTATCTTCCTTCTTAATAGAAAGGGTAAGATTCAAACGTGAGGAATTATGTTTTGAGATCTGTTAGTTTGCTAATTCCTAATTGCTAAGAAAATAGTTCAAATATTTAAAGGAGATTGAGTTATTTATATAAAGTACATGGATTTTAGTAGTTATTTATAGCCCGTGGAAGATGTTGTAATGATAAGGGAATAACAGTAGCGTACGTAGGAGTTAGGTTTTAGGGTCTATCTTAGGAATAAACACCTAAACCAAAACTACTAGCACACTTATATCACCATTATCTTTAGCTAGAAATGGGTTTAAAATGGAATGGAAATAATGAACTAAACAGAACACATGCAAAAACATAATGATATATGTGAGAAAAAACCCTAGAATAGGGGTAGAAATATCACGGTGACTCTATCATCCTGAGGATACTTTTACCAAGAAAACAAAGACAAACTTTTAAGTTGCGTTTAGAAACTTAAATTTGGATTTAGATTTGAAATGCATTGATTTCAAATCCAAGCATTTTAAAAGTTTAAAATCCTTGGTGAAGTTGTCAAATCTAAATCATTGACAATTTTTTAAACTTCTCAAACAAGATATTTAGATTTTAATCATCCAAATCTAAATTTCAATGCCCAAATCATGTCATCCAAACACTCCATTATAGATTACTTACAAAATTCTCTGCTCTATCTTTCTATTCTACTGCTATTGTAATTGTACTTGTGTAGGGCTAGAATGGTTCAAGTATGTTGGCCTTTTAAAAGACAACAATAACTTGACTCTAACCTCTGTGACAGTACAAGTAGTTAATTACTACAAATAACAACATCTCCTTTAATTTGAGGGGTAGTTATGAAATGAAAATAACTACCATTCTAGCCTAAAAATAGATGATGCATTTTAATTGACACTATAACAAAAGTGGGCTATGGTAACGAAACCTTTCGTCACAATATGTCCTTATTTCACCACCGAATACATATGGTGATGAAACGGTAACAAAACATCATTCATCACCTAAGCTCCATCACAGAATGTATTGGTGACGAAAATGCTTCGTCACCAATAAAATAATGATAGGTGACGAAATTTTTTCGTCACCAATAAAAAAAATGATAGGTGACGAAAGTTTTTCGTCACCTAATATTTTCATCACTAAACCTTATTTTCAGTGACGAAATATTTTGTCACCAAATGTATTTTTTTTCCCAATTTCAATAAATTAGGTGACGAAGTTTTGCATCCCTTTTTTTTTTTTTTTTTTTTTAATTTCAATAGATCATTGAAAAATTAATTGGTCACCAATTTCGGCTTATAGTCAGATATGGCAATGAAAATTATCGTCACCAATTATTTATTTATTTATTAATATTCTTTACATTTACTTGCCATTACATTAACCTGTTCACTTCTAATCAAATCCATAATAAATAAATAAATAATCATTCATTTCTAACCAAATCCATAAAAATAAAAATAAAAATCCATACAATCTAAAAATACAATAAAGATGTTCACAAAGTAATTACAACCATTTATCTACAAATGATGTCTTAGCTTCCAAACTTTACAAAAAATTATTTGAGTTCAAGTAGCCACCACCATTTACAAAAAACCCAACCACCACCATAAACAAAAAACCCACCACCACCATTAAACAAAAAACACAGTCACCATCATTAACATAAAAACCCAGCCATTACCATAAACAAAAAACCCAACCATCACAATAAACAAAAAACTCAACCACCACCATAAACAAAAAACCCACCACCAAAATACTCCCGAAGCCTAAAAATTACCAAAATTCTAGAGTATTTTTGTCATTTCGTACGTTTTGGGGTATTTTGGTCATTTTTGAAGATTTTAGAATACTTTGGTCATTTTCACTTTAGGGGCATTTTGGTAATTTTAATAATTGGGGAATTTGGTGGGTTGGAGTTTACCCATAATAACTTGGTTGGATTGGGTTTGGGTAAGAAACAATTAGTTAAATGGGTTTTAATAGGTAAATAGGTTTTATATATTCAACCCAATTATGCTCATCCTAAACCTACCAATTTGACACCCCTAATTTTGATCAATTTTTAGGTTTTAGGAATATTTTGGTCATTTTAAAAAATTTCGGGTTTTTTTTTTTTTTTTTTTACTTGAAATATCTACTAGTTTTAGAATAAATAATTTTATATTCATATAAATAGAACACACTGTGCAATAATCTGCTGGTTGGGTCTTAGGTGGAATAACCCTTACTCATGGGTTCAATCTCCCTTGTCGTGCTTAACTCTTTTTAAAATAAAAAAAACCTCATTATTTGTAGTAATAGGTGACGAAAAATTATTTTGTCACTGAAAACACATAAATCTTAATATTGGGTGACGAATATAGAATTTTGTCACCCAAGATAGGCCTTTGGTGATGCAAAATATTTCGTCTCCTTACATTTGTGTTTTTTCTTTTCTTTTTCTTTTTTAATGACCTATAGTGAGGAAATAAATATTTCGTCACCAATTTGAGCATCTTTAGTGATTAAATATTGATTTCATCACTAATTTGAACATCTATAGTGACGAAATATTGATTTCGTCACCCATTTTAAATTTTTGGTGACGAAATCTTCTTTTCCTTACCGAATGCTAACATTCAGTGATGAAATTGTTTATCCTCACTAGATTTTGTCACAATAGCCCACTTTTGTTGTAGTGCACAAGTTATTGCTCTATTTAATTTCACACATGGTATTTTTTATTTTTAAATTGGTGGTATAATTATATTAGTTAAATTATGGGTTGAAGTGATAATCCAATACTAATTAATGGCATCTTTTGTGATGTTCAATATCTGTGCTTCCAACCCCAACTCTCATCCCCAGTATTTACCTATAATCTATACATACTATAAAACCGAAACTTTTGACTTTCTATTGAGTTCATAATATATTGACACATGAGCTTTATTGCTTCCACAATTTTACACCTCATTTTAATTTATTTAATTTGTTAATTAGGCACACGCAAGGTTTTAAATCCCAAACGTGACTACGAAATTTTGTCAAGTGCATAACCAGCCACTCTCTCCCCAAACAAAACTATAGATCTCCCCTTCTCCCTTTCAATATCCCAAAAAATTAATATATATATATATATATATATATTGCAGTTTACCAAACAAAAAACCCTAATTTGATTATAAAAAAAGAAGAAAACCCTGGCGCTACCTCCATTCTCCAAAGACTCGAGTGTTTGACAGCTCCAAAATTCACCGTTCTGCTGTAGGCTAATTGTCTCCACTCAATCACTGGTGTTGGCACATTAGCATGCATTTATACTGGTATCTCCCTCTTGCTTTCTCTAATCATGTTTGAGATTACAAGTTTGTTTTGCAATATAGCTGACTTTGGGTCTAGATATGTGAATGAAAAATCAAAACAAAAGAAAGACTAAAAGTCTAAAATTGTGTAATGTTTTGATTAGTGTATAGTGCTGTACAACTTGTGTTAATGTTTTGACAACTTAAATTTTCTTTTTTTTTTTTTTTTTTTTTTTTTTTTTTTTTTTTTTTTTTTTTTATAAAAAGATTTCCACTAGAGACTAGAGTGTTTTTTTTTTTAATATAATTTTTTTGTTAAATCTAGAATCTAGATACTAGAGTGTGTATGATATTTTGTTTACAGCTAGCATTCTTTAAATGTTAAAAATTTTAATTAAGCACAGTACAGTCATATGTTTATTTTTAGGTCTCTCATGGCATAGGCATTCGTTCTTGATATGATATGTTTTACATCATACATTGTAGGTGCTGAAAACGGGCTTTCAAGCTTTCATCTTTTCCATTGTGGGGGTGGTTGCTAGGACATATGCCAAACATGTATGTCATCCACTTGATGACCACAAAAAAAATTTCCATGTAGACCTCTTTGCATTCTTGAAATTTCTACTCCAACATGGTATACAAGAACAAGTTTTATGGTCACAAAAATTCACTTTGACCTGAGGTTAAAAAATCTATGGCTAAGGTGTTGTAAGTTACGAAAAATATGCCAGAAATTGTCAGGGTTTATTCATAAATTCCATATGGCAATGCCACAATACCCTATAACTATTACAAATTTTGGTATTGAATTCCATTGAAGGTGGCACAATATTGACCATATATGATAATTTATGTAAGGGACATATTTTTATATAATTGGCATATCCTTTAACAAAATGCACTTTACTTATATTTGGGTAAATCTAAGTAGGTTCAAGATGATCACTACAAGTGGTTACATTGAAGACATGAAGATTACTCAAAAACTGCTCAAGAAAAGTGCAAGCTGCAGGTCTCGATACCTCCTCGACAGAAGCTCAATCTGTCGAGATTCATTAAAGCTCGTTGGACTTCCCAAAAAAGAATAACTATAATAATAATATTTTCCATAGTAAAAGTTAAATTGTTGTTTAATTTTTTTTTTTTTTTGAGAAAAAAAAAAACAAAGATTTTATTTATTATTGTTTAATAAAAAAGAAAAAACAAATTGTTGTTTAAATTTTTTTTTACTTCAGTCCTAATCATACCAAGGATTTTATTTATTATTAGAAAGTATATTTCCAAACTAAGCCTTGGTGATAATGTAAACAAAAATGGTAAAATTTATTTTCTTATTCAATGAGAATCAGGTCAAAATGTACACAAGGAAAAAAAAATTGTAAAAGTTTGTTGCCAAATCAAGAAATCACAACCATTAAGTTTATATGACAATAAATAAATTATTAAATTTAATTTTTCACATTCAATGATTTGTTGCCTAATCAAGAAATCACGACTATTAAGCCTATATAATATTAGTTGACTAGGATAGAGTCAGCCTATTAAAACGTCACTCGTTCATTATAAAAGAGGATCGCTCGCTTACTGTATAATTTCTCATTTGGTTGAATATGCAAGTTTTTAGTCAATTCAACTTTATAAGAAAATTCATTTTAGACTACAATATGTTATTTCTTCTTTTTCTTTTTTTTTCTTGAAACCCACAAGTTCTTTATTCCCTAACAAAGATTTTATCAATTGAAGTAATTTAGACAGCAATGAGTTACTTTTTACAATTAGTAATTTAGAAAGAAAGAAAAATCTCATTTTCCTACCCGTTGTATCATTATATAATATGCTTATCCTCCTGGATATTTTTTCCTTTCTTTGACTGAGAAAATAGAAAATGATTTCCGCAAGAAGAGCAGACAAAATCCAATGGTCATTGTTTCAATTTCAAAGTTCAAACACCTATTTCTCTTTCCTGTTTACGATGAAATTGATTAACGAAGACATGTGCATATCGAGGTCTGGTCATCTAATGCATTTTTTTCAACGGTCATGTTTATAAGGTTGCAAATTTTCAAATATAAAGGAAAAATTCTTCTCATTTTCTTTTTCTGATGTATCATCATCTATGGACTCAACATCCTGCTTGGAATTCTACGTTCGTGGGTCTTTAATTTTTTTTTCTTGACTGAGAAAACAGAGAAGACTCAACGTCAGCTATTTATTATGCGACACCCGTGCTTCCCAGATTATGCCTGGAAATTTATGTTCATTGATCTTTAGTCCTTCTTCTTGACTGGAAATATGGAAAATGCTTTTCCACGTGATGAACACGTAAAATCAATGATCATTGTTCAGGGCCAGCTAAACGTATTGGGATTTAAGACCACAACTTTAGGTGAGGCTTTTTCCTTTATTAAAATGTTAATTGAAAAATAATTTTATATATATATATATATATATTTATATATTAATCTAAAAATCTATTTTTCTTGCATACCAAGGGCTTATTTAGATATTACTTATTTTGCCGAAATTGAAAACTTATTGCTGAAAATACTGTAAATAAAGGTAAAAGTTAGCTGAAATAGTACAATGGGACTCATGAATAGTATCAAAAAGTGCATCAGGCCTATGAATAGTAGCGAAAATAAGCTGAATAGTAAAATAATTTTCATTTTTCATTGGTATCCAAACGGAGGCTCAGATGCAAAAATCTATTCTTCACGAACAATTCAATTTCATTGGTAATACTCTCATTAATTTTGTGATTTTTTTTTAAACTGTTAATTACAAAAAAAAGATATCTAAATCATTAATATCATAATAAATTTCATGTTTGGGCAGCCACTCTCTCTAGATCATGTTGGATTTCAGTGCACCTTCTATATGTTTAGATGACTAAAAAATTTTACTCTCTTAAGATGCTCCAAACAAAGTACAGCGTATTAATATAGTGCATAACATTTACAATGGTAATGAATTTTTTTTTAAAAGTAATTCAATTAAAAATTTTACACCATATGACAGATAAACAATGCATTCTATTGGTCGATAAAGGAGACCTTAAGGCCTTGTTTGAGAGTTCATAAGGGAATGTAATGGAATGATCATTGAAGGAATATGATATGAAATAGAATATATTTAGTAGAGAAATGAACAGAATGGAATTAAAAAATCTTGTTTGGATGTTTTAAAATTGATGGGACTAACGAACTAAACTTCCATGGATGAGTTAATTAGATGGCCACATCATTGACGAAGGTAGCAAAGCCATTCAACACAGGCAATAATACCTTGGGCGGTTACAAAGACAACTGTATGGACCGTTGGAAGCCCATTGAAGTCCACATTATTAAGCATAGGGCGTTACCAAGAGAGGCATTAAGGCCACAATAACTACCACAACGGCTAGGGGTTATAGAAGCATATATAAGGCCCTCGCAAGCACCAGCACAAGGTATGTAGACAGACTTAGACATACTTGTTGTGGTTCCACTACATTACTTTATTTTTTTAGAGCTTCCTTGCACTGACTTTGGCATCAGAGGCATTGTGGCAACCACCACTCCAGTGACCACTCTGAGAGAGCCACCATACCATTTCTATTGTTACAGAGACGAGGGCTTGGCTCCATCTGGACGCATCCACTTTGACTGACGAATTTGCACTTCATCAATTTGGCGCCATCTATGGTGACGGCATTTTCATACTCAAATTCGAAAACGTAGTTTTTGTCAATTCCTATATTCAAATGGAGTCCAACCAAGATTTAGCAACCTTAGCTCAGCAAGTCTAGGCTCTTGTGGTCACTGTTGAAAAGCTCACTAGGTAGAATCAAGAAATGAGACTACGGCTTCAACAGGAGGAGAATCGGTCCAGAGCTAACCAGGATGATGAGGGCGATAGCCATACAAGAAGTAACTGTCGAGGGCCTACTACTCCAGATAAACAGAACTCAGATCTTCTTTAAGAGATGAGGAAGGAGATGGACGAGCTGAGGAACGCCATCAAGGAGAAAACGGACTAGAGCTTGGATAGAATGGTTAGGGCAATAGACTCTTCCTTCACTATGGTAGTTCTAGAATGCCCAGTGCTGTCAAAATTTCGGTTGCCCCAGCTTGAGCCATTTGATGGACTAAAGGACACCTAGAACCACCTTAACACCTTCAAGATGACACTAGGTTTCCAACAGCCTCCTGAAGAAATACTGTGTCATTCCTTCCCTACTACTCTCAAAGGAGCTACAAGGGAGTGGTTCATAAAGTTGCCAACTTCCATCGATAGCTTCAAGCAGTTGAGCAACTCCTTTTTGTGCCACTTCATCGGAGGACAACACCTTAAGAGGCCAGCGAACCATTTACTCACTATTAGACAAGGGGAGAAGGAAATCCTGCGGTCGTATGTGAAACACTTTGCTCGAGAGACCCTGGAGGTAGATGACACTGATGACAAAGTGCAGTTGATGACTTTTAAGGCAAGGCTGAAGTCTAGGGAGTTCATGGTTTCACTCACAAAGAATCCTCCTAAGACGATGGCAGAGATGCTCCTGAAGGCACAAAAGTACATGAATGCTGAAGATGCATTAGCAGCCATAAGGGACATAGAAAAACTGGGAGACCAAGAAAGGAAGGAGGACAACCGTAGAGGACAAAAAAGGGAGCGTCTAGATCATCGGACTAGTGATGGAAACAAAAGGAAAGATGAAAAAACTCCTCGAACAGTAAAATTCACCCCTCTAGTTATTCCTGTTTACAAAATTTCGATGCAGATTAAAAACGAGCACTACCTCAAGTGGCCAAGGCCATTACATTCATCCCCTAATGTTCGTGACAAGAAGAAGTACTGCCGGTTTCACAAGGATTATGGCTACTACACAAAAGATTGCTAGGACCTAAAGGAGCAGATAGAGGAGTTGATACGGAAAGGAAACTACAAAAGTATGTGAAGAAAGGGGAGTCTAGCATGTTCAGGGACGACAACAAAAACCAGCATGAGTCCTCACGCAGAGACGAAGATAACACGTCCTATTCTCCACAGAATGTGATCGGGGAGATAAAGACGATTGCAGGAGGGCCATTCACAGGTGGGTCATTTAGATTCCTTAGGAAAGCATGTCAAAGGCAGGTGAACACCGTCCACATGACACCCCCATTTAAGCAAAGACGGACGGACCAAGACATGTCCTTCTACGAGGAAGATGCAAAGGGAGTGAAGCAGCCTCACAACGGACAATGGAAGCTCCGCAGACATCATCTACCTTCCTGCTTTCTAACAGCTGAAGCTAGATCCAAGAAGACTACGCCCATTTGACTCCCCTCTCATCAGTTTCAGTGAGGACAGAGTATATCCCAAGGGCATAGTGACATTGATAGTAACAGTGGGGACCTACCTGAGGCAGTTGACCCGTCAGTTAGACTTCTTGGTGGTAGATTGCCCCTCATCTTACAACATGATTATTGGGAGGCCCACGCTCAATCGATGAAAGTCAGTCACGTCCACCTGTTGCCTAAAGGCAAAGTTCCCAATTGATAATGGTGTTAACGAGGTAAAAGGAGATCAGGTCCTAGCCAGGGAATGCTACCAAGCCGTGTTAGTTGTAAAGGAGAACCATACATGGATGATCGAGGAGAAAGAAGAAGTTAAAGTGGAAGCCCTGGAGACAATGGAACTGGTCGAAGGAGAAGCAACTAGGATGACAAAAATAGGGACGACACTAAGACCCGAGATGAAGGCAAGACTCGTCCAATTCCTTAAAGAAAACCTGGATGTCTTCGCATGGAGTCACGAGGATATGCCAGGCATATCCCCAGAATTCATCCAACATAAGCTGAATGTGGACCCAGAGAAAAAGCTCGTCCAGCAAAGACGACGAGTCTTTGCCCCAGAACGAAACCAAGCAATTACAGACAAGGTTAACTAACTGTTGTCAGCAGGCTTTATCCGGGAGGTCTACTATCTTGATTGGCTCACAAATGTTGTCCTAGTGAAGAAAGCAAATGGGAAATGGAGATTGTGCATGGACTTTACGAACTTGAACAAAGCTTGCTCGAAAGATAGCTTCCCTCTGCTAAGGATAGATCAGCTGGTGGATTCTACAGTTGGGCATAAGTTACTAACATTCATGGATGTTTTCTTAAGGTACAACCATATAAAAATGGCTGAAGAAAATCAAGAAAAAACTACTTTCATCATAAGTCAAGGGCTCTATTACTATAAGGTGATGTCCTTCGAACTGAAAAATGCAAGAGCAACCTACCAGAGGTTAGTGAACACGATGTTCAGCAAACAGATTAGTAGGAATATGGAGGTGTACATGGATGACATGCTCGTCAAGAGTAAAGAAGAACTTGCCTATTTGGATAACCTAAAGGAGACATTTGCCACCCTCAAACAATACCAGATGAAGTTGAATCCTAGCAAGTGTGCCTTCGGAGTAGCCTCAAGGAAGTTCTTGGGATTCATGGTATCCCAAAGGGGGATAGAAGAAAACCTGGAGAAAGTAATGACCATACTCAACATGACATGCCCAAAACTGTCAAAGAAGTCTAGAAGCTCACGGGAAGGATTGCGGCACTTAATAGGTTCGTCTCTAAGGCAACAGATAAGTGCTTACCCTTCTTCAAGACATTGAAGCAAGCTTTCGTCTGGACTAACGAATGCGAGACAGCGTTTCAAGAACTCAAATGTTACCTGAGCAATCCACCCCTTTTGAGTCCATCTAAGGAAGGGGAAAACTTATATTTGTATCTGACAGTATCAGCCACGGCCATGAGCGCAGCCCTGATTTGAAAAGAAGGCAAGACGTAGCTCCCAGTTTACTATGTTAGTCAAGCTTTCCAAGGTGCTGAGGCCAAGTACCCAAGGATCAAGAAGATTGCATTCGTGTCAATAGTAGCCTCGTGCAAACTGTGACCATACTTTCAGGCGAACCCCATCCTGGTAATGACAGATCAACCCATCAAGAAGTCCATGAACAAGCCTGAAGCAGCAGGGAGAATGGTCTAGTGGGCAATTGAACTCAGCCAGTTCGACATTAAATACCACCCTTGGACAAATATTAAGGCACGAGTACCACCCCAGGACAATTATTAAGGCACAAGCCCTGACGGACTTCATTGCTGAGTTCACCAGCCTAAACAAGGAGAGCCTCACCAATGAGACAGAATGGTGGACAGTATAGACGGATGGTTCATCAGCCTAAAAGAGGGGGGGAGTAGGGGTAGTCATAATCGCCCCTGACGGAGAAGTGTTCAAATACGGAGTCCAACTAAAATTCCCAACTACCAATAATGAGACCGAGTACGAAGGAATACTAACAAGACTGAGACTCGAGAAGGCACTCGGAGCTAAGAACCTGCTAGTCCAGAGTGATTCAAAGCTGGTGATAGGGCAGATTAGGGGAGAATATGAAGCAAAGGAGGAAAGAATGCAAAAATACCTTAGGCTGACGTAGCATCTGATTCAGGAATTTGATAAAGTGGAATTTGTGTAGATCCCCAAAAGCCAGAACATGGTGGCAGACGAAGTCGTGAAGCTAGCATCATCGGAAGAAGAAGCGGCGAGCATGGGTTTGGTGATGGAAGTCTAGAAATGCCCTAGCATCGAGGAAATCTCCACATTCGCAATCCAGTGTGCAGGTAGCTGGATGACACTAATCATATCCTTTCTCCAGGATGGGCACCTCCCTCAAGACATCAAGGAAGCTAGGAAGGTCAGGAAAAGAGCAGCCAGGTTCACGATCCTGAACGACACACTATACAAGAGAGGCTTTTCCATGCCTTACCGGAAATGTGTGGATGAAGAAGAAGCCAAATATATTTCAGAGGAGATCCATAAAGGAGTTTGCGGACACCATGTAGGCCCTAGATCACTGGTAAGTAAAGTTATCAGAATAGGTTATTTCTGGCCTACAATGCAGGTAGATGTAAGGGAGTTCGTCAAGAAGTGCAACAAGTGCCAAAGGTTTGGGAATGTCCAACGCCTTCCAATAGAGAGACTGATGATGATATCCTCCCCCTGGCCCTTTGCATAATGGGGATTCGACATCGTCAACCGATTGCCTTAAGGTAAAGGACAGGTAAAATTCTTACTAGTTGTCATTGATTACTTCACAAAATGGGTTGAAGCAGAGGCACTAGCAACCATCACTGAAGCCAAAATCCAGAACTTCGTGTGAAAGAACATAATTTGCAGGTTCGGGATTTCACGGACGATTATATCTAATAATGGGCGACAGTTTGACAGCTAAAGCTTCAGGGACTTCTAGTCAGGCTTAAGGATCAAAAACCAGTTTTCATCCCCAAGACATCCACAGGCAAATAGACAGACAGAGGTGATGAATCAGACATTACTCAAGATTATCAAGGCCATATTAGACGACGCAAAGGGTGCCTAGTTGGAAGAATTGCCCAATATCTTGTGAACTTACAGGACCACGACAAGAACCCCAACCGGAGAAACCCCCTTCAGACTCACCTATGACATCGAAACAGTAATCCCGGTCGAGGTAGGAATAACCAGCATCAGGCAAGAGATGCTTCACTAGGAGAATAATGACGACCAGTTACGAGTCAATCTGGACTGTCTAGACGAAGTGAAAGAGAAAGCCTTTAACAAGATGACTAAGTACCAGCAGAAGATGGCCGAGTACTACAACAAGAGAGTGAAGCTAATACAACTTGACATAGGAGACCTCATCTTGTGAAAGGTCACCCCAGCAACAAGAGATTCTGCCTACGGAAAGCTCAGCCCTACATGGGAAGGACCCTACCAAGTCGTCCATTACTCCAGACAAGGTAGCTATCACCTAGAGACCCTAGATGGGTAGAGACTCCCGCGACCATGGAACATTGAGCACTTGAAGAAATACCACCAATAGATGTAACAGAAAATTGTACTCATTCTCGAAAGCAATAAAAAGAACTATTCAACCAATGTTTTAATGAGAGCAAATCTTGTAATGTGAAAGTTGGCCAAAAATGGCTAAGTAACAAGATTCTACCTAGACGGATGTAAGTTACTGATGAAGCAAAAAGATTGACAAGATCCCTAAAAGGGTGCAAGTCATAAAAAGGAAAGAAAAAATAACTAACAAGGTTCCTCCTAGATGGATGTAAGTTACTGACGTAGCCAAAAGAATGACAAGAACCCTAAAAGGGTGTAAGTTACAAAAAGAAAAGAAAAAATGGCTAAGTAACAAGATTCCGCCTAGACGGATAGAAGTTACTGACGAAGCCAAAAGAATGACAAGATCCCTGAAAGGGTGTAAGTCACATAAAGAATAAGAAAAGAATGGCTAAGTAACAAGATTCTCCCTAGACGAAAGTAAGTTACTGATGAAACCAAAAGACAAGAACCTTGCAACAAACCTATTCAAGAGAGAGCATCTTTTGAAAAAGGCTCAAACTGAATCTGAGCTCTTAACTAGTTCACCAAAACCCTTGACAAGAACCCTCAAGAAGGTATGAATCGCAGGAAATCAACTACGTAACAGAACCCGCATAAACCGGAACAAGTCATTGACGAAGAAAAACTACTACAATTCAAAACCAAAAAGTCTTTGCCAAGCATTGACACAGAAAAAAAAAAACTATAGGAACGGAAATCACAAGCAAGTAAGTATGCAATTGCTAATTTAATCTAAGCCTAAAAACAACAAGTAGATACCATTATGTTAACGTTAAAATTAAAAGCCCATAAACGCTGGGCTAAAAGCATTGTTCTTACATTAGAAATATTATTCTAAAAATATAACTAGAAGCCCAAAATACACTGGGTAGCAAAATACATAAAGAAAACAATAAATTGAACATAAGGCAGGGTCAAAAGTTAGTGGTAGCATCATCGCCATCTGGAGGAGGCATAGGAGTATCCCTAGGAGTAGCTTCAGAAGTAGTAGATTGAGTAGCCTCATCTGTTGCCATCTCTTGATCAACCCCTTCCATATCAAGATTCTCAAGGTCTACTCTAGTGGGATGCTTGATCATGTACTGACGGAGAAGCTTGAAGCCCTTGAAGTACCAACTAAAGAGCACAGTACTATTCTCCTCAGTTTGCTAGAAACCTTCAACGGCCTTCGCAACAATGACCTTCAGCTTCTCCCGAGTGGCTAAGAGTTGTTCGTCCTTTTCCAACGTGAGCTGCCTCTCCACCTTAAGGTCATCTCCCAAAGACTTAACCTCCTCCTTGACGGAGTTGGCCTCATCTATAGCAATTATCAAATCCTTCTTCAATTTAGAATTTTCTGCCTCCAGAGCCTCTAGCCTAGACACTGACGAGGTAATCTTTGCTTCTTGAGTAAGGTACTTGGAAGTGATATGAATGCTCTCCCCAATCACCTGAAAATTAAGAACTAATGTTAGAGACGAAGAGAAAGGAAGAAAAAGCTAAGATCACATAAATACAATACTTGTACAAGCTTGTTGAGATGACGACCCACAACCTTGTTGGTCGACACTCCTGAGAATGCCCTCATATCATCGGCGGTAAAAATGTCTCATGCCCAAACTTGCGCCATCTCGGAATCATCCCAAACGTTAGAAGACCAGGAGTCAACTTTCTCCTTCTGCTTATCCTCGGTCCTTTGCCTTTTACTCTGTTAAGGAGGAATCTCCTTAATTGAAATGGCCGGGGAGGTCATCCTCGCCAATTTAACAGCAAGAGTGGATGATGTTCTTGTAGTGATGAGAATCCCCTTTTCCATCACTCGCACACCCTTGGTCCTAAGATTGGACAGTGGCTCATTCTTCTTAGCCCTCATCTAGGCATACATTCCCTGGTTAAATTTAGTAGTCATTCCTGTAGAAGGAGAACATTTAAAAAAATAAAAAAAAGCAACAAGATCAATATGAACGAGCCTAACACTTACTCTTTTTTTCTTCAATATCCAAGTTTCGCAGGACAAAAGCAGATGGTTTAGGACCGAGACAGTAGAAGGCAAGAGTTCGCGGATCCACCAAATCGTCAAAGTCCTCGATCATCTCTACGTACTTAATGGCCTTCTTGACACGTTCCTTGTACCTACTTTTGAGCTTGGGTCATCTCTTAATTGCACAAGATGACGGGCAAAAGAGTTAAGTCCACCAACGAATAAACAAAGAAAATTAAGAAGCTAGGAGGAATAATGATGCACCTAAATTCAGGGTACTCCACCGACGGAGCAGCCTTAGAAGATCACCTTAAACTTCATTAAAGGGAGTCTCCCAATTGTCCCTGGACACAAAAAAGAACTGGGACATCTAATATCTGAATGACAAGGGTAGATTCTAGACGATCCTAGTCCTCCTCTACCATGGCAACAGCTTATAATACCCATGTTCCTTAGATGTTTTCAAACGGTACAGGTAGATGAGCTCATCCACTCTGATCATATCTCCATCCGAAGCAGCCAGCCATATCCCTATACAGTTGACCACTACCCACCATGAATTGGACATAATTTGCTGAGGAGCAATACCAAAGTGGTCCAGCAACTCCATGATGAAGGGATGAATGGGGAACCTAAGCCCACAAAGAAAGACAGCCTCGTAGAAGCATACCTCCCCAGGAAAGAAGTGGCAAGCCCGATCCTCCTTACTAGGTAGATGGACCCTAACCCTATCTGGGAATGGAAATCTGTCCTTAAACCTAGAGAGTGTATTGTCGTCTAAACTGCACTCCTCCTCGAGAGCTTAGAAAGCCCTAACCTTTCGAGGGGCAGAGATGGCAGTATCCCCCTCCACGGGTCTATCACTAGACGATAACCCAGTCTCCAACTCACTCGACCTCACCTCTGACATCACTCCCCACTCCCTTACCAAACCCTCAAACAAATCTATTGATTGACGAAGCAGCAGTAGCAAATCACTTAATACTATACACAAGCCACTACCCTCTAATATGAACCTCTCAAGATGTGGGAAAATACCTAAAGACCCCCTTAAATGAGCAAAAAGGAAAGAGACAGAGGGACAAAGGGCCCTAACCTCAGAGCTACTAAGCATAGGACTCAAAAAGAAGAAAGGTAAAAATCCTCGAAAGACAAAAAAAAAAAAAAAAAAAAAAAAAAACACGAAAAAGCCAAAGAAAAATTAGAAATTGCCATAGAGTTATCTACTTAAAGAAAAATTGTGAAGGAGAGAGGCCATATCTCAAAAGCGGTGGAGAGAGAAGGCAAAAAACAGAAGGTTCACAAACAATGGCAGCATAAGGTCAGCAATGGCAACTCGGAAAACACAAAGCAAAAAGGAAAGTGAAAAGTAAAGAAGAAAGAGAAGGAAGGAAGTTTAAAAAGCTAAAACAAAGAAAACAGAAAGAAAAAAAAAAAAAAAAAAAAAAAAAAAAAAAGGGAAAACCGAGTCACATAGAATGGAGCATTAAAACCACCCCTTAGGTTGCGCCACATGGCCAAAACACACCCAGCGGCGCCACTGTGCATTGAATGCAGATGGAAATCCCAAGAGACCAAAAAAAAAAAAAAAAAAAAAAAGGGAAAACCGAGTCACATAAAGTGGAGCATTAAAACCACCCTCAGGTTGCGCCACATGGCCAAAACACACCCAGCGGCGCCACTGTGCATTGAATGCAGATGGAAATCCCAAGAGACCAAAAAAAAAAAAAAAAAAAACTCTTAGTGATTGCCACCACGCGAACTACCACAGAGCCTTGGGGGCAGCTAATGGGACTGACGAACTAAACTTCCATGGATGATATCATCGTTACCAACGAGGCCATCCCCTAAGACGAGCTGATTAGATGTCCACATCATTGACAAAAGTAGCAAAGCCATTCAACACAAGCAATAATACCTCGGGCGGTTACAAAGACAGCTGTATAAACCGTTAGAAGCCCATTGAAGTCCACATTATTAAGCACAAGGCATTACTAAGAGAGGCATTAAGGCCACAATAACTGTCACAACGGCTAGGGGCTGTAGAAGCATATATAAGGCCCTCACAAGCACTAGCACAAGGTACATAGACAGACTCAAACATATTTGTTGTGGTTCCACTACATTACTTTATTTTTTTAGAGCTTCCTTGTACTGACTTTGGCATCAGAGGTATTGTGGTAGGCACCACACCGGTGACCACTCTGAGTGAGCCACCGTACCATTTCTATTGTTATAGAGATGAGGGCTTGGCTCCATCTGGACGCATCCACTTCGACTGACGAATTTGCACTTCATCAAAAATAAAAAAATGAAAATGAATATAAGGGAATAAAATGTAAGTAACATTATTTGAAAGTGACATTGAAAGGAATAGAATGAAAATTATTTTATAATAACATTACTATTATACCAGTCATTTTAAAGAACATAAAAATGATTCCAATTTAAACTCCATGATTCTACTTGTTGCACAGTAGACCAATAGGTTTGAGGCAAGCAACTAGTTGGGTACACTAGCATTCATTAACACAGAAGACAATGATAGGAATTAAAGCACACGCAATGGACTTAATTTAATTTAACATTATCGTCTACCTAACTCTATTGTCTACCTATTTGACTAAAACTAATGGACTTAATTTAACGTTACAAACTAACGGTTTGAGGCAAGCAGGTAGTTGGGTACACTAGTATTCACTCAAAAGACAATGATAGGAATTAAAGAAGAGAATGAATTGGGTTAGGAGCTGGTGTAAAGATGTGTGTTACATCAGCCAATCCTAGCCAACCATGTCAGCAAAACAACTTAAATTGAAATCCGTACTAACACATTTAAAAATGAATGCAAGCGGTGGCCACCAAGTCCTTATAACACATTTAAAGTCACCGCCAGCAACCTGCCCTAGGAAATAAGTCAGCAAGATACATGATTTCCGGCCGAGAAGTATCGATATCATATTATATAATGGTATTCGGTATTCATTTCCATTGTAAAATGTATACCACCATTGCTTATTTTTAATCTGTTATAAAGAGTAATGTCGAACACTACAAAAAAATGGGTCTAAAGCTGCGTTTGAAAAACGCAGCTTACCCCAAAAACGCGGCTATAGGCTTTGAGCCGCGTTTCCTATGGCCGCGTTTATAACGCGGCTTAAAGACCGCAGCTCTCAAAAACGCGGCTAAAGGTCTGACCTATAGCCGCGTTTTCTAACCGCGGCTATAGGATTCGGCCTATAGCCGCGTTTTTGGAAACGCGGCTATAGACCAGCTTTAAGCCGCGTCTGAAACGCGGCTATAGGTTTTTTAAAAAACAAAAAAAAAAGAAAAAAATTCTGGGTTTTTTTTCCCCAGAAAATTCAAAATTCCAATAAAAAAATTCAAAATTGAACAAATAAAAAAAATTCAAAATCAAACACACACCCAGAAAATTCAAAATCAAACACAACATACTCAAAATACAAACACACTCAAAAAATTCAAAATTAAACTCAACATTCTCACAATACAAACATACCCAGAAAATTCAAAATATGCGGGCTATCCACTTCATCAAATTTTCAACATCTCCTCCATTTTCTTATAACTAAACATAAAATAAGAAAAAAAAAAAAAAAAAAAAAAAAAAACTAAATCTGTAGACAAATCAGTGTGCTTGAGATGAAGAAAAAAAAAAGTACGTAGCTGGAAAGAATCAAAGAAAAAAAAAGAGTTGTGCTAGAGTGAATAACGGAGAAAAAAAAAAAGAAAGAGGAAAAAAAGAAGCAGTAGCTCCAAAGAATCAAAGAAAAAAAAAAGAGTTACACAGATGTAAAGAAAGAAAGAAAGAAAGAAAAACAAAAAAACAAAAAAAAAGAGTTACCTAGATGTGAAGAAGGAAGAAAGAATAAGGGAAAAAAAAAAGTGCTACCCAAATGTGAAGAAGGAAGGAAAAAAAAAAAAAAAAAAAAGAGAAGAAGAACCTGAAGAGTGAAGACGGTGGAGTGAGTGAAGAATGAAGAAAGAAAATGAAAGAAAGAGTAAAGAAATAAAAGATGAAAGTGGGGTAGGTGGGGATGTAGGTGTGAAAGGGTTGGCACGTGGGGAGTTGCAGAAAAACCTTTTTTTTTTTTTTTGGCTGTTACATATAGCCGCGTTTTTAGAAAACGCAGCTATAGGTCACCATTTCAAAAATTACGCCTAGACCTATAGCCGCGTTTTTGGAAAAACGCGGCTATTGGCAACCGTTTTAAAAATTTATTACAACTGGACCTATAGCCGCGTTTTTTAAAACGAAGCTATAGATTAGCTATAGCCGCGTTTTTCAAAAACGAAGCTATAGGTTCCTCTAAAAAAATTATTTGCTTGAACCTATAGCCGCGTTTTCCTAAAAAACGCAGCTATAGAAAACCTTTTGCTGCATTTTAAAGTTAGCTATAGCCACGTTTTTGAAAAAACGCAGCTATAGGTCACTCTGTAAAAAATTTATTTGACTGGATCTATAGCCGCGTTTTTAAAACGCAGCTATAGGTTAGCTATGGCCGCGTTTTTTGAAAACGCGGCTATAGCTTGAGGCTTTAGCGGCGTTTCTTGGAAACGCGGCTATAGGTAAGCTATAGCCGCGTTTTTTGTAAACGCGGCTATAGCCCGCGTTTTTTGTAGTGGAAACACTATAAATTTGTGTGACTGTTAATTACAATTTGAAAAATTAATTTAATTGAATAAATAAAACGAGACTGTGAAGTTGATTTTAGTCTCTTAGTTTTGCATCGTTTGAAATGGAGGTTGGAAATCAATAGGGCTAGTGCAGACTCCATCTGTTGAAAAGAGTAATGTCTAAACTCTATGGACGTTCGGTATATATATTAACTTTTCTGAAATCACCGTACCATAGAACCCACCATTACACCCAAAAATATAGTATTAATTTTAATTTTATAGTAAAATTATTGATATTTGTGTGGAACTCATTGCAAATTATGTCAATTTTCCAATCGAATGAAGATACAATTTCTAAGCCTACGAAGTTTTATCCAATGTACAATTTATCTACACACATATATATAAAATTAAATTAAATTAAAAAAAAAAAAAAAAAACCGAAACCTTTGAAACTCTCACAATTTTCTACGTCAGCACAATATTTAAATAAAAATATCAATTTATTTAATAAAATTATTTTTATTTAGTCCAAATTTAACCAGAAGTGAAATTCTATCTCTCTAACAATTCCAACTTAAACTTAAACTCAAACTCATTATTATCATTTTTTAAAAGAAAATTATTTTTGTTTAATTCAAACTTAACAAGAAGTGAAACTCTATCTCTCTAATAAGTCTAACTTAAACTCAAACTCAAACGTTGATAATATATATATATATTTATATATTCTATATATATATATATATATATATATAATAACTAATAGCCGAAATGTTTGACTTTTTGTTGACCGCGCCTCATTGCACCATGTGGCTATATAAATTATCAACACGTCTACATTTAAAAACACTGAACAATTGTTTCTTTTGGGATTTTAACTTACCATTTAGTTCAATTCGTTTCAAAAGATATTAACTTGAACAATTGTGCTTTTTCATTTTGTTGATTCAATTTTCAGTAACTAACTAACTACATAAGATATACATATTAAAACAAAAAATTGTCATTGAGAAGAAAACATAAGTAAGGCGTAAGGAGAGAAAAAAGAGTGAGAAATTTGAGGGCACTACAACCGTCAAGCACATGGTTGTCAAAATCCCGATCTGGATCTTACGATCCTACGATTTCACGATTCTACTTACTCAAAACGATCTAGATCTTTCAAGGATCTTAGCGATCGTTCAGGATCGGTAGGATCGCATGATTTTGACGATCCTATACAACTTTGGTTTCTTATAATCTTCTTTAACTTGACAGAAAGCTCAGTTGAACCCAAATAAAAAATAAAATCCCAATAGACTAAGTTTTTCCACTCTAATGTAGAGAGAGTGTCAGTTGGACTCAAATAAAAAAATCCCAATAGAGTGTCACATTTTGAAGTTTTTAGCCTCTTTAAATGATGCTTGCAAATGGATGTAATGATGTATGGTAATTATATTAATGAATCTATAATTTATATGATTATTTAATATACCAATGTGTATTTTTTGTTTTTTCCTTAAATAATGTAGGATCTTACGATCCACGATCCGATCCTACGATTCACGATCCCACATACCTCTAACGATCTTACGTAGGATCCCGATTTTGACAACCTTGGTCAAGCAAGCATAGGCCAGCATCCCACAACCGGAATTGGTAAAGGTATTTTGAATAGAAAAATTTAGATTTGGTTAGTTTGGTTAGATTGATCTAACAGTGTCTGTGATGATTTTCAATTTTTGGTCTCTCTCTTCTTTTTATTTTTTCTTTGCTTTCAGATTACTTCTTCGTTTCACCGGCATCCATCGGCGTGTTTTGCTCTGCATCTTCTTCTATACTTTCTCCCTCCCTCTCTCTCTTATTGTTTTTCTCACTTTTTCATGTGAAAGTTGAAACTAGACTCCTCAGTAAATGACGTGAAGCATTCAAATCTACTTTTTGACAAATGTGTAGCCGTTAAAAAAGGATAATACAGAATTTTGATTCAAAGATAAAGTAGAATGAAATATGATAAGACAAAAAAGGAGGAAATAGGTGGAACCGCGAAAGAGATAAACTAAAACAAGGAAAAAAAATTAAAATTAAAATAATAGTGAGCGCCTGGAGCCATGGAGCACAATAAATGAGAGTTATTTTTATTTTTTTATTTTGAAAGGGGATAGACAAAATGAGAGGTGAAATATCGGCAGATTGCAATATTAGAAAGACACACATTAGGATTAGGATTAAAAAAAAAAAAAAAACTTTGGATAAAAAAAAAACCGTATCAAAAATTCAAAACCAAATAAAAAAGAAATCCCTCTCAAATCTCTCTCTCTCTCTCTCTCTCTCTCTCTCTCTCTCTCTCTCTCTCTCTTCTCTCTCTCTCTCTCTATATATATATATATATATACACTAAGCACTCTCAATCTCTCTCTTTCTCTTTGAGTGTTCTAATCTCTCCGTCGAGGTAAAAATTCTCTCATTCACGCTTTTGTTTTTGAAATAGTTTTGGCATATTTTGATTACAGCTTTAGCTTCTTTTGTTGGTTGTTTATTTCAATTTTGTTTATTATTGGTGTTATTTTTATTTTTGGTGTGAGTGGATCTAGGGTTTAACATTTGTATTCAAAGCTAATGTCTTTCTTTATATTTGCTTTGTAAAGATTTTATTTTATTTTGTGCCTATGACTATTTATGGTTCCTTTTCATTGACTTTTTGGGATGGTGCTTTGATGTATACTTATAAAATATTGAATGATCTGATTTGCTTTTTATATATATAAGTTACTGTAATTATTTTCAATCAAGTTGGCCGGTTATACCGCCATAGTTATCCATTATTTTGTTGTGTTCATTACTTTGAAAGTATGTTATCTCTAACAAACATTATTTTGTTTTACATCTATTTTCTGATAGCACTTCCACTCCCATATGTTGCATTTTTCATCTACTACTTCATCTTAGCCAGTTTATACTGTTCTTTCTTTTTGTGGTAGGCTGAGCCTCCCGTTCATTCAAACTGTTTATTATCTTGTGATTATCTGTTTAAGCTAATCCTTTGCTTCCCAGATATCTTCTTTTTCCATTCTTTGTTTCTTTCCCCACAATTTGTTGCAGATGTGTATTATGCTAGGTATTGTGTCAAGTTGTTATCCAGTAATTCTAGGAGTAATTCCGGTTCTGTGATTGTTTGCTACCCAGAAAGTCTAGAGTACCCAAGTTGAGCAGGAAGCCCGAGTCAATCTGTAATGCCCGTTGAGCCGTTAGCCAGGAGAGCGTTAGGCGTTAGGGTCAGAAACGATAGGGAAAGTACACTCAACAAAGCGAAATAGTGTAAGCAGTAGCAAGGTCTACAGAATGGTGTCCGAGCGGTCGTAAGTTGGTAACAAAGCACAATAGGCGTCCTTACACACCCTGTTTCAGATCTAAGGATAGATCCAGAAATTGGAAGATAGAGGTAGTCTAGGTTGTAATTGATTTCTTAGGCTTATAATCCAAAATGATAAATAGGATGTTTAGAAGGAGTGACTCTTCCACTTCAAATAGATCTAGCAGTACAAACCCACCTGAGATTCCACAAGAAGATGGAACAATCAACTCAGAGTCGTACCAGCTTTCAGATCTAGATCAGAAGTTAGGAGATTGGAACATACCCAAAGTTCCCACAACCCAGGTCTATAAGTCTTCGTCATGGTCTTTGAAAAAGTCTTTCAAGAACGACTACCATGTTAGGACTATAGAACAAGTCTACAGCATTAACAAGGAATATGAAACGTGTTATTTGTTGTCCCCTGCAGCCATAAAAGCTCACAGGGAATCTGGTCACAAATACCTCCACATAGGACTTGTCCAAGTCGGAGTTAAACCATTGATCAGAGAAGGTTTAGACAACTCGGTCCTTATGGCCCTTAGGGATACCCGTCTCATCAGATTTAGAGACAGTCTCCTAGGAACCATAGAATCCAGTTTGAGTAACGGTCCAATTCATTTCGACTGTTTTCCAAACCTCACAGTTGCACTTGACGACCCTCACATTTTGAAGGTCCTCACCCTCAACATCAAAACCCATGGAATCTTCGTATTACATGGCACCAAGCAGCTTGCTCTTATATACAGAGTGTATTATAAGTGCATGAGGACAAACATGTCCGTCCAAGCTTTCGATAAGAGAAAACCAGGTGAAACCACTCTTATCCAAACCTCAGATGTTAGATCCACCGTTCAGGTACCAAGAACCCTGAAATGGTCTGAAATAACATTCCCAGCACAATGGTCTTTAGAGAATGAAAACTATCCTCTACAGATCCAGAATCCTGTTAGGAATCCAGATCTAGATTATGTCCAGCAACTAGCCGATGGTTCGGTTAGACTTAGCTTTGACCAGTCTAGGTTTAGATCACCCTTAGAGTATGATGAACCCTCGCCCAGATCCTCATTAGATCTGCACCAGGATACATACCAGGAACCAAGGTCTAGATCCTTTGATCTACGCCCACCCTTTAAGCAGCCAACTATCCTCTTAAAAGATAGACCTGCATCCCAAAGTAGTTCGTCTAGAACACGAGCTCCTTTTCCTACGTCTAGAAGAGACTTAGGTGCCCAGTTTCAAGGTGTCAAAGACCACTCTCAGGTTAGTACCCCTTGTTACACAGCCAAGCAAGACTCAGTTGTTGATCAAGAAGAAGACAACAACAGTCAAGACAATCTTAAACCCCCCTCACCATCAGGATCTGACTTTAGAAATCCTATTCAGCAGGACACTGAATACGACCATCAGCTCCTCGTGTTGACAAAGGAATTCATTCCTGATATGGACTACCTCGAAAAGGATTTTAATTCCGAAAAGAACCGGATTAAAAGAGAAACCTATCGAGCAAACCATACCAGAGAACAAAAGGTTGAAGTTTTGGAGAAATGGAAGATATTCATGAAAGAGGTAAAAGCAGATTATCCTTTCTTTGAATACTTTGAGAAACATTTCAAATGGCATAAAAAGAACTGTGTCAAGTCCAAACTTCCAGCAAAAACCATCCCATCACCAGCAAAGGCTAGGCATTCAAAAAAGAAAGTAGAGAAACCAGTCTCTCCTTTACCAGAAGTAAATGTCTTAAAAGCTCACATATCTTCTAGTAGTTCTAATGAACCCTCCTCAGAAAGTGAAAAGGAGAAAGAACCTCTAGACGATCAGCTTGGTGAATCACCTAACCCTCCACCAAAGGTTTGGAAATCCAAATACAGAGGAAACCCAGCCTTTAAGGATTTCAAAAGGGAAAGGATTGTTTCCAGAGAACATAGACGCCTGAAATTAGAAGCAAGAGGCATCTATAGGAAACCCAATTCCTTAAAACTCCTCAAACCTAAAGCAAAAGGAAAATGCTTTAAGTGTGGAAAAAAGGGACATATCAAGAAAGAATGTCCAGGCAAATCCCCTACCCATTCCTTAGTATCTGAAGATATCTCCAAAATCCTAGAACTTGACCATCCAGAAAATGAGTCTCCCAATAGTTCTATTGACCGAGAAGTCTGTCAGATTTACCAAGATTCATCCTCTCCTAGAGTTCCAGATAGCACCTCTAGTAGCTCAGATGAAACCATTTCTTGCACAAACAGCTGTTGCAAAAACAACACTGTTGAAGTTCTCTCCAAGCAAGAAGAACTGCTCCTAGATCTCATGGAACAGATCAAGGACCCAGAGGAGAAATCTCAAAGACTTAGTGATTTCCACAAAACCCTAGTCAGAGAGCCCAGTGCTTCCAAGCCTAGGATTCAGGAACCAAAAGTTGACTTGGAAAAAATCTACAATAGATTTACTAAATCCAAGAAAGAGATAACTGTCCATGATCTCCAGAAAGAGATTAAAGATACCAAGTCTGAGGCTAGAACTCTTAGGCAAGAATTAATCATCCTTAAGGTTGATCATGGTCTTATAAACCAAAGAGTCAAAAACCTTGAGTATACTTCCCATCAAGGCAATGAGGACAGAATCTCATTAAAAAACCTTTCTGATGACGAAGTAGATGATAAAGTTAACCCTACTGCAGACATGGAACCAGAATCATCCAATGGATCGTTCTTGAAATCCATCAGTCGGATTAACTTCCAGAAATGGCATTCCAAAGTCAGGATTGTCATAAACAAAGATTTTGAATTTGAGGTAGTGGCCTTAATAGACTCAGGCGCTGATCTCAACTGCATTCAAGAAGGAATCATTCCCTCTAAGTACTTCCGGAAAACCAGAGAAAGGTTAACTTCTGCAAGTGGTGGGAAAATGCAGATTGAATTCAAGATCCCAAAAGCACATGTTTGCCAAGACAATGCGTGTTTTAAAACCACCTTTGTTCTTGTCAAAAATATGACAGATAGGGTAATCTTAGGGAACCCATTCATGTGTCTGTTGTATCCATTCACCACGGATAGTGAAGGAATCACTACCCACCCTTTTGGCCAGCCAGTCAAATTTAAGTTTCTCAGGAGTCCTAAACCTAAAGACATCAATAGTCTCCAAGAGGTTTCCATCTCCAAGACCCTTAATCTGATTGAAGCCAAAACCCAACACCTTAAGTACCTTGGAAATGAACAAAGTTACAAAAGGACTGATGAGCAATTATCTTGCAAGAATTACCAATCAGACATCAGAAAGTTTGAAGAAGAACTCAAGCACGAAGTATGCTCTGATCTTCCCACAGCCTTTTGGCATAGGAAAAGGCACGAAGTTGCACTACCGTATGTCAAAGATTTCCATGAAAAGAACATCCCTACAAAAGCCAGACCTATCCAAATGAGTCAAGAACTTATGGATACTTGTAAGGCAGAAATAGAGGATCTTCTTAGAAAGAGAATCATTAGAAACTCTAGGTCACCATGGTCTTGTCCAGCCTTTTATGTCCAGAAAAACGCTGAGATAGAAAGAGGTGTCCCTAGACTTGTCATCAACTACAAGCCCCTTAACAAAGTCTTAGAATGGATTAGGTATCCTATCCCCAACAAAAAAGACTTAGTCAACCGGCTTAGTAAAGCAGTGGTCTTCAGTAAGTTTGACATGAAGAGTGGTTTTTGGCAGATACAAATCAGTGAGTCTGATAGGTACAAGACAGCCTTCACCACACCCTTTGGTCATTACGAATGGAATGTAATGCCCTTTGGCCTAAAAAATGCACCTTCTGAATTCCAGAATATCATGAATGAGATTTTTAATCCATTCTCCAGTCATACCATTGTGTACATTGATGATGTACTTATCTTCTCAGAGTCCCTAGACAAACATTGGAAGCATCTCAAAACATTCTTCCAAACCATCAAGAAAAATGGTCTTGTTGTCTCGGCCCCGAAGATTAAACTCTTTCAGACAAGTGTCAGGTTCTTAGGTTTTGATATCAGACATGGAGTCATCAAACCCATAGATAGAGCCATCCAGTTTGCTGAAAAGTTTCCTGATGAGATCCTAGAAAAGACCCAACTCCAAAGGTTCTTAGGATCCCTCAATTACATTTCTGATTTCTATCAAAACCTTAGGCAACAATGCAAGCCCCTTTTTGATAGACTCCGAACCAATCGTCCTCCTTGGACACCTAATCATACATTGGTTGTTCAACAGCTCAAAAAATATGTCAAGACACTCCCTTGCCTTGGAATCCCCTCTGAAAATTCCTTCAAGGTAGTCCAGACAAATGCCTCTAATATTGGTTATGGTGGCATTCTCCTTCAGCGTGTTAGTTCCACTTCCCCTGAACAGATTGTCTGTTTCCATTCAGGAATTTGGACTCCCACTCAACTGAATTATAGTACTATTAAAAAAGAGATTTTATCTATAGTACTATGCATTTCAAAATTTCAAAGTGATCTTTTGAATCAAAAGTTTTTAATAAGAATTGATTGTAAATCTACAAAACATGTTTTAGAAAAAGATGTTCAAAACATTGCATCAAAACAGATTTTTGCACGATGGCAAGCCATTCTTTCAGTTTTCGATTTTGACATTGAATTCATTGCAGGAACTCAAAACAGTATCCCTGATTTCCTAACTCGTGAATTTTTGCAGAATCCAGAACAAAATGTCCGGGAAAAAGCCCGTACAACCCCAACCTCCCAAATTGCCTAAACAGCATAACACTAGGAGTACCAGTCAGGCACAGAACCCTGGCCCTTTAGTACCCTTTTCCAGTTCACCAAAGAACCCACCTGTGTCGCCATCCATTGTCGCCAATCGTTATTTGGTTTCCACAATCCCTAAACCAAACTACCAAAGGCCCCAAGGACAACACAGTTACAGTTCTGCCCTAGCCACATTACCTCCCAAGGCAATAGCCTCTCCATCCAAAGTAGAGGAACCCTTTGGTCAGATTGTGTCTAAACAACCTTATGCTCTCCCTCCTAGAACAGGCAGAGCCTCTTACCTCAAAAAACCCTTTGTCCAGCACATCTCTTATATTGAGCCACACTTGGCCCACATAACAGATCCTATGGCATTAGCAATGGAAGTATTGCCTCATGAATGGCATTTCCTTCCCAAAAGCCCAGAAAAAGGTATCAGATTCTATAAAGGCATCCTTCTTCAAGAAAAGTCTGCCAGAATAGAAGACATCAGAGAAAGAACTAATCCCTCAATTGTTCTTTACCATAAATTCATAATACAGAGTTTTGTCAGTTGCAAAGATTGGGGACATCCTTCCACTCTCAGAAAACTTACAGTACTCAAGGGTTCAGAACCCCTGTACAACTATTATGACTATATGGATGCATTTGAAAAGGTATTATTCTTTCAGAACATGACCTATGATCATTCATGGTTCATCCAATTTGACAGGAATTTCAAAGGCCAAATCCCTTCGTGGTTCCTTAAGTGGTGGGAAATGTTTGGATCAACTCCTCAAAACTTCCCAGAACCTCTACAGGATGCACTAAGGTATTTCAGTACCAGGTTCCAGACTGATAAGCATTCTTCCCAGTTCCCAGCCATCTTGCACATGACAATTAAGTACAAGATCCACTGGATAAGCATGTGGAATTATGCAATCAACCAGAATATACTCGATCGGGAATTCTTTACAAAATGGTGGGATAGGTTCAGACCTACTGATGCTATCACCAAAATGTATAATGACTTTCCCCTTCCAGTTCAGAAGTCTTTAGCCCATCGCACAAGATCACAGTCTAGCCTAGATTCCGCCCAGTTCTCCGGAAAGTCTAGCAAGGAACTAAAAGATCTTGCCCAACAGCTACTGCTTCAATCAGCCCAGCTAGAGTCAGCAGAAAAGAACTCTCCTGCCTCTTCTGAAGCTTCTTGCAATCGCCTCCAGTTTGATCCATTCCAGGATTCTCAAGATCCTTATGATGCTTTCAACTTGGATAGCGATTAAGATGACTCACGGACGCTCCAAAACAGCTTCCGAACCCTCCAGAAAGCTCAAAGCTCCACCTTTGCAGAATCGGCTACTATTCAGAACAGTACCCGCACGCGCAAGGCTGCCATAAAGAGTTACTATTCCAGTAAAACAAGGGGACAAAACACTGTTCATAAACAGTGACCAGTTACTGTTCACTCAACAGTGCCCAGACAAAATTATTGGAATTACTATTGCTTTCGGCTGAAAAGTTATTCACCTGAAGGTAAAAGCATTTCACCTCCCGTGATTTCAGCAGTCCCCTGATCTGATCCGAAGCTCCCTCCAGCTATAAAAGGGACTCTTCCCCTCAGTCCTCAGCAGGCTCAGTTTTCACAACTACCTCAGAGCTTTTTACTTTGTACTCAGAACTACAATTGTAATCAGAATGGCTCTTTTCTTCCCCCTTCCCTTAGCTTACATTTGTAATAGCAATGCATTTGTAACCTATACCCCCTTCCGCCCCAGTGCCCTCTACCCGACGGCACCTCTTTGTTGTAGCTTACCCCCATTTGGTATCAGATATATATATATATATATATATATCTACACTTTTATTTATTAAATTTTATGTTAGAATATGTTCATGAACTGCGATTTCTAGAATATGTGCATGAACGATGAGGTTTTGAGGTTTGTAAGATTTTTTTTTTTTTGAGAAACATATTTGTTGTTGAAGTTTGTGAAATGTATTTGGTTCGGATTTAAAAAAAAAAATTACTATGCATATATGTAGATTTGAATTTTGATTTAAATTATGAAATTTGTTATTAGTAATACCTCTCTTTTTGTTAAATATTGTCATGAAACACGTTATAATTAATTGACTGATGGTCAATGTGATTGACCAAGAATTTAATATCACTTTACTGTCAATTCATTAATATTAGAGGGTCTCTCTCTCCAAAAAAAAAACAACGGTTAATTCAGTTTGATTTTTAGACAATTTCCTAATTATATAGAATTTTTTTTTGATAATAATAAATATTTTTAATAAGAGAGGAGAAGGTCTTAAAGAAACTTATAATGATTTATATCCAAATATAGATTGTGTTTAAGTAGGATATATAACAATGTATAAAAAAATATATAGCAATGTATAGATACTATAGGCAAATATTATGCACTTCTTTGCAAGGTAATATATGAACTTAACTGAAAATTTACATTATTAATATTATTATAAAAAAATGTAGAAAAAGTGCTTATTAAGTATTTATTTCAGAGGATACTTAAATTACATGAACTTTAATACATTCTAATACCATAATTTTGTGAATAATTTATTTTGGATCTTACTTTTAATAGTTTTCTCGTGCATCGTACAAGGTAACAATTAGTATAGATATATATATATATATATATATATATATATATATAACCTAAGCAAAACTAGAGACTAACGTAAAAAAAAAAAAAAAAAAAAAAAAAAAAAAAAAAAAAAGCAATTTGATTCAACTTTCTTCTTTGATTAATGAATGTTATGTCGAATTTTTTTATATTATTATTATTAATAAAATTTCAATTCAACATATGTGGATATTTGTTTATATTGTTATTAATGAATTTTATCTTTTATGTTGAATTTTTTATTTGCTTTTGTATGTGTTAGTGTATTTTCTTTATTGACTTATCAATATGCCCTTTAATAGCAAGTTCAGGAGCTTTTGTTGAGGTTGTGCGAATGAGAGCATTTTATGAAGTTTAGAGTAAGATTGGACTTCTAACAATTAGTGTGTATGAGAGGAGTTTAGGAATTCGGAGAATTTCATTCTTCTTATAATTAATAATTTTTGTTGTTTGTGCACATGAGGTTTTGATTTTTATTTCCAATGATACTTTGGAGATCTTTTAAAAATTGAATTATAGAGGTTAGTTTTGGATTTATCTGATATAATTTTCTTTGAGTATATTATTTTTGGGGTGGGGTGTGATAATAAGTATAAGCGTGGTGGTTCAATCCATAAATTTTTCAATGGTCCAACGCATAGAGTTGCAATAGAAGGCAAAAAAACAAAAACACACTCACCTGCCCCGTTGAATCAGTATTTGGATATTTTCTTCTTTTTCGACAGAGAAAGTGGAAGATGCTTTCCGTGTGAAGAGAAGCCAAAATCAGTGGTCATTGTCTCAAACCTGTATTTTTCTTTCCTGTTAACGATGAAAATTGATTAACCGAGACACATCAATATCTACGCTTGTCGTTGAATCCATTTTTTCAATGGTCGTCTCATGTGTACAGAGTTGCAATTTTTCAAACAAAAAGGTGGAAAGAAACTATCTTGTTTTTCTTTTCCCGTGCATCATTATCTATGGACGCAACATCAATGTCGACAATTATCCATTAATTATGCTTGGAATTTTCTTGGGTCTTTAATCTTTTTTTTTTTTTTTTTTGACTGAAGAAAGAAAAAGAAAAATGCTTTCAAGGTGAAGAACACGCAAAATCAATGATCAAATTGATCATTGTTCAGATCTGGCTGAACGTATCTTGGGAATTAAAGTGACAAATTTAGCTGAGAGCCTGAGAACTTTACTATTTTTAAATATTAATTGAGTGATATTTTATTTTTTATTTTTTTCAATTTAAAACAATATTTTTTTCTTCTTTTTTTAGATGCAAAATTACCACAAATTATGTTTTTGTGTTCACAAACATTTCCTTTTCAATTGATATGGAAAATCATTTAAATTTTATTGTGACATAGTCAATCTTAAATAAATTACATTTATCAATTTTAATTTTGGAAAACATCACCCAATTAAAAATTGAAGGCCCTATCCGTTTGACTGGAAGTTTTTATCCTTCATTTTTTTTTTTTTTTTTTTTTGCCTCATATTTTGTCAAATAAAAAACTAGACTAGTTTTTCTAAAAAAATAAGCTAAAATTTATATTATTATTACCACGCCTTTAGCAAGTAAGTTACTAAAAACCCAGTCTCTGGTAGCACTCTCTCCTTAGTCACGGGCATATATATCGTAACCATAGTCATATAAAGATTGTTAAGAATATGAATTAATTAGAGTGAATATATGAACCACTCTAGCTCTAATGAAATTTATCATATTTTGGAACTCAATGTAAATTATAGTTCTTCATATTTGTGGAACTCATTGCAAATTATGTCAATTTTTCAATCGAATGAAGATACAATTTCTAAGCCTACGAAGTTTTATCCTATGTACAATTTATTTTATATATGTTAGTGTGTTTGCGCACCAACGTTAATTGGGATTATGGTTTCTTGTTGACTTATCAATATCCCTTTTTCTCCCCTTCCAATTACAAATTATGAAGTATAGCAAGTTTAGGGGCTTTTGTTGAGGTTGTGCGAATGAGAGAATTTTATGAAGTTTAGAGTAAGATCGGACTTCTAACTATTAGTGTGTATGAGAGGAGTTTAGGAATTCGGAGTATTATCATTCTTCTTATAATTAGTAATTTTTGTTGTTTGTGCACATGAAGTTTGGATTTCTATTTCCAATGATACTTTGGAGATCTTTTAAAAATTGAATTATAGAGGTTAGTTTTGGATTTATCTGATATAATTTTCTTTGAGGATATTATTTTTGGGTTGGGGGTGTGATAGTAAGTATTAGCGTGGTGGTTGAATCCAAAATTTTTCAATGGTCCAATGCATAGAGTTACAATAGAAGGCAAAAAAACAAAAACACATTCACCTGTGTAAGAATGTAAAGATGAAGGAAGGAAAAGATGTGGGAACACATAGAGAAATTGAGAGAGAAAAGATGAAGAATTTTCTCTAATTCATATATTGAATGAATCTATATAACAAATAGACTTATATACATTTATCCCTAATCTCTGTATCTAAGCTCCCAAACCAAAGCATAACTACTTAACCAAACTATAAGGAAATTAGTTGCTGCACGTGGGAAGATTAGTTACAACACACATGTAATACAACTTGAATTAAATTAACATCTAAACTACTTGTAGTTTAGCTACTGAACTAAAATACTTGCAACTGTCTGTTGTGTCGTTTTGCCCTTCTTCCCTTTCTTCTTATTCTGTGCACTCTGGTCCTTGACACTCTGATACTCCCCATCAAGGTGAGACTCAGTGCTGCATATGTCTAATACATTCATCTTGGAAGTTAGGAACCTCAACTGTTGACGGCTTAGTGCTTTGGTAAACAAGTATGCTAGCTGTGTATGTGTTGGAGTAAAGAACAAACGAATCACCTTTTCTTGCACCTTATCTCAAACCAAATGACAGTCTACTTCTATGTACTTTGTCCTCTCATGGAAGACAGGATTCTCGCCAATATAAATTGCTGCCTGATTGTCACAGAAAAGCATGCCAAGTTGTGAATGATCAACTTCTAAGTCTTTCAATAGAGCCAGCAGCCAAGTCATTTCACAAATAGTCAAGGCCATTGCTCTATACTCAGCTTCAATTGAGGATCTAGAAACTATAAATTGTTTCTTAAATTTCCATGAAACTAATGAATCTCCCAAGAACACACCAAACCCTGTAGTTGATCTTCTAGTATCTACACAAGAAGCTCAATCTGCATTTGGGTAAACTTTTAAATGTAAATCTAATTTTGATGATAGGAGAATGCCTTGACCAGGACACCCTTTAATGTATTGCAATACTTTGTAAGCTGCATTAAGATGCGGTTTTCTAGGCTTAGCCATGAATTGGCTAAGTTTGTGGATTGGATGTGTGATGTCTGGTCTTGTTATAGTTAGATATAGCAACCTTCCAACCAACCTTCTATAAACACCAGGATCAAGCAATAAATCTCCTTGGTACTTGCTCAATTTCAAGTTTTGTTCCATTGGCACTTTGCTAGGCTTACAACCTGCCATACCAGCATCTTTAAGAACCCCTAGTGTATATTTTCTTTGGCACAATGAAATCCCCTTTTTCGATCTAGCCACCTCAAGACCAAGAAAATATTTCAAATTACCAAGATCTTTCAACTTAAACTCATGATTCAAAGAGCTTTTGAGATCTTCAACTACCTGAATATCATTACTTGCAATAAGGATGTCATCAACATAAACTAGCAATGCTATGAAAGTCTGGTTAAACTTCTTAGTGAACAAAGAGTAATCAAATTTTGATTGCTTGAATCCATACTTCAAAATGGTTGTAGAGAACTTGGAGTACCACTGCCTTGATGCTTGCTTGAGACCATACAAAGACTTGTTAAGCTTGCAAACTAGGTTCTCCCTCTTGCTGTAAAATCCCTAAGGCAATTGCATATAAACCTTTTCATGAAGATCACCATTAAGAAAGGCATTGTTCACATCAAGCTGAACCAAATGCCAACATCTCATAGCAGAAATTGCAAGCAAAGTCTTGACAGTGGTGAGTTTAGCAACCGGAGAAAAAGTGTCAGTGAAGTCCAAACCAGCTAATTGAGTGAAACCCTTGGCTACAAGCCTAGCTTTGTATCTGTCCAAGGAGCCATCAGCTATAAACCCATTTACATCCAATAGCCCTTTTGTGAGTAGGTAATGGAGTAATGGTCTAGGTTTGATTTGCTTCCAAAGCAGCAATTTCAGATGCTATGGCATCCTGCTAGTTAGGATCCTTGACTGCCTCATGGTAAGATGTAGGCTCAGGAATGCCAGAAATGAGAGAACAAAAATGGGCATAATTGGATGACAATTTATTGGAATTAAGGTAAGTGGATAAGAGGTAGTGTATACCTGACTTGTTGGTAGAGGGAGAAGAAGTGAGATTATCACTGACAATTGTGCTGCACTGAAAATTAGTCAAGTATGCAAATGGTTTAGACACCCTGGAAGACTTCCTCAAAGAAACAGATGGTACATTGGTGGAAGGAATGATAGATGGAAAAGATGGAGATGGATTAGGAGCTAGTGAATCTACAAAAGCTAGAATAGAATCTTCCAAAGGAAGATTAGGACTAGAAGGAATGTCAGGAGTGGGAAGACCATCAGGATTATGAACCTGTGGAAGGGAAGCAGATGGAGTAGAAGTAGGAAAATCAAACATAGAAGTAGATGGTTGAGCCACTGAAGGAAAAAGGTGAGGTAAAGGTATGTGACAGTTTTTAGACCCCTTAAAACAATTGATTTAACCTAGTTAATTAGCCAAGTTGTTACTTAGTCCAAATTCCAAGTCTAGGTTATCACAATCAAACAATCATATCATGCATAGCAGCGGAAAATAAATAAGACAATGATATGATCACCCAGGAAAACCAAACCGGTAAAAAACTTGGGGAGGATTTAACCTAGCTATCCTCAAGTTAAAAAGAAAATCCACTAGAAAGAATCGAAGTTCATACAAAAGGACTTACAAGCACCCCCGCTTAACTTCCTAATGCTACCAACCAGTAGAACTTACTGACACGACCACGTGCAAGCTCCGAATCCACGGACTCCTTCTTTCTTTGGATTCCCACCAGCTACAAGCACCCCCGCTTGTGTATTCTTTAACCTTTAATGGCAGCAACTATTTTGATCATCAAGGTGTAGAGAATATCTCCTCCTTGAAAACCCTAAGTTTGTGTAAAGGAAAGCTCCTCTAGATCTCACAAGAGATTTACACAAACCGCAATATGAGCAACACTAAAACGTGGCTAGGGTTTACCTTTTATACTTAGGACAAATAAGAAACCCTAAAAACGTTTTAAAACACATAGGGCTGAGTTGGACGAATCTGCAGAAAAGCAATCTGCCCGACATTCGATCAGTCGAGCCTAAGCTTCGATCGATCGAGCCAAGCCGAAAGCCACACTACTTTCTGCTTTACACTCGATTCCAACTTTACATTGACTTACAACTTTGAGCTAGTTTTAAACACTTCTAAACACATTGTTTTGATCATGGTTTGCCAACAATACAAATTAGAGTTCTAAATACATAAAATCCTAAACTTTAGAACCTAACAAACTCCTCCTTTGGCAATCCGTGACAAAACACAACATATAAGCTCAAAGTTTACAAAATGAAAAGCCCTTTACAAAATAATGCTCATAAACAAAAATTCAATCCTAACTACTATCCATTAGTTGTAAGTGTAGACAGCAGCTCAATTGAATCAACCTGTATATTTCCTGAAACACTAAACAAAATGCATAACCGCATGTGTGGAAATAATACAAGTAAAAAAAAATAACTTCTTGATTTCAAACAACACACAAATAAAGACATATATCAATGAGTAACTAATAAATATAAATCAATAAGCAGTTTGAAACAAGAAACAAATAAAGTACTAACAAAAACATAAAACTCCCCCTAACATGAATATCCATCAAAAACAAGGAAAGAGCTAAAAAAATTAAGTACACAGTGAAGCACCTAGATACAATCTAAAAACTCCACAAGTTCCAACCAAAAACAAAAAATCTCCCCCTGAAAGCAAAAACTCTACAAGTACTCCCCCTTTTTGTGACGGAATGCCAAAGGGCACACAAGATATTCATCATCAAAAGGGAGGTGGTCTAAACTACTCCAACTTCGCACGCAAGGCACGAATCTCATCAAGCACGTCCACCAAAATCTGTCCTTGAGCTGCCTGAATGGTCAAGAGATGATCCAACGTGCGACGAATGTCTGAATCATCCATTGCAGTCAGTGGGGGAACAGCAACATCAGCATCAGCAGCAGTACCTGAAGGCTCAGCAGCAGCTGTACCTGTAGAAGAGGGAGGAGGGGGAACACTACTAGATAACGCACCTCTAGGACGAGAAGGAGGGACCCTCAACTGAGCAGCCCTCTAACGAAGAAAGGTGGCATCTATAGGAGCTATCACATAAACAGGCTCACCTGACGGAAAACCATCTAAACCCAAATAGAGCAGAATCCTATGAATGAAAATAGGATGAATCAGTGCATGCCCTACGGTAGAACTCCTATGAACCTCGTTCAAAGAACGAAGGAACAAGTGAGGAAAACTGATAGACGCTCTAGAAGTAAAGGCGTACAAAAACACACATTGCTCTAAAGGGATGGTGTGGAAGTGAGAGATAGGCCAATGACACGCAATCCTAAAGAAGAGATAGGCAGTCTCGGTAAGCTCAGCGGACATGATCCGAGGATCAGAACCCCACTGGATAGATGATCCAGTGATGTAAGACATGACTACATCTAAAGAGGGTGACTCATCATAGGGATAGACAGCATCCCGAACTATCGGCACCCCAAGAGCCTCAGCCATTACCCGAGGGGTAATGGTGAACTCTACACCTCGTATCCAACTCCTAACAAGGGTGTTGGAATCATAGATGTGGCAAGAGAGATTCGAATAGAACTCTCTAATCAAGATGGTCGGAGGTGGATGATCTATCTGTACGAGAGGCAACCAACCCCTAGACTCAAAATTAGCCCTAATGGCCGGATCAAGCGCATCTAACACAACAGCTTGCTCAGACCAGATCTTACGCCTACAGTTCAAGGTGTCATAGGCTTCTTTACACTTATCATTCTTAAATAGCTCTATTCTAGGTGGAGACTCAGAGGAAGTGGAAGTGGTCCTATTAGCTCTAGTTTTCCTAGGCATGGTGCTAAGATAAGAATCAAAACACAGAGCGAAAGAACAAAACCACAAAACAAAACCAAGGGCAGACTGCAAGTTAGCACAAAAACAAAAATAGAAACAAAATCTATATGATGCATGAACAAATTTAAATGTCATGATGCATGTGCTAATGCCATGAATTGAGTCAAAAAGATTCAAATTACAAAATTAGCTTGCACATAAAGGATTTTAACACAAAAACCCCAAATTAAAGAAACCACTTGATCAATTTTTAAAAAATTGACAAATTGATCATTGCACATGATAGAATAACAATAATAACGACCAATTACATCAATTGGAGAAGCCAATTTCATCAATTTAAGCTAATTTGACAAAATCCCCAATTCGGATCAAATTCAAAACCCTAGAATTTTCAATTTTTCAAAAACCACCAAATTGATCAAATTAAATCATAGGGAACATCAATATAACATCATGGCACAAAAACCCATTGATCAATTACACAAGAATTGGCTTGAATCATCAAAAACCCCAATAATTTTGAAGATGGCGAAAATACCCATGAGAATGCATGAAAAATGCATGAAAACAAGAAATAAACTTGAAAAAGAAGGGCAAAAGGGTCTTACCGGCTTCTAGGGACAAAAACCTTGCAAGAATCTTGAAGGAAAACGACAAAAATAGATGGTGGAGCCAAAAGCCAACGCGGAGAGAGAGAGGAACTTGAAAAAGTGACTTTGAAAAAGTCCTATTCTGCCTTTTTAAAAAACCAGAAACACGAGTTTTGATCGATCGAAAAACAGTCTCGACCAGTCGAAACAGACAAAGGCTCCCTCTCTCAAAAAATTTAAAATTTTAAAAATTTTGATCGGTCGAAAAACAGAATGGACCTTTAAAAATTTAATAGCCTTGCTATTAAACGAAGCTGCTTCTTTCTGAGAAGTTTGCCACTCACTAACAGGAGTAGTGGGCTTCTCCCATCCGTATTCAACGGAGTTCCTCACCCTCTCATCAATGGATTTCAGGAAGGCTTTCATCCTTACTTTCCAGTAAGCATAATTATTCCCATCGAAGTGAGGAGGAATAACTAGAGAGTGTCCGTGTTCCATAACAACAGGGGTCAAGGATTAGCTCAAAGATCAAAGGATCAAAAACAAAAGAGCTACCCTCTCTGATACCACTTGACAGTTTTTAGACCCCTTAAAACAATTGATTTAACCTAGTTAATTAGCCAAGTTGTTACTTAGTCCAAATTCCAAGTCTAGGTTATCACAATCAAACAATCATATCATGCATAGCAGCGGAAAATAAATAAGACAATGATATGATCACCCAGGAAAACCAAATCGGTAAAAAACCTGGGGAGGATTTAACCTAGCTATCCTCAAGGTAAAAAGCAAATCTACTAGAAAGAATCGAAGTTCATACAAAAGGACTTACAAGCACCCCCGCTTGACTTCCTAATGCTACCAACCAGTAGAACTTACTGACACGACCACTTGCAAGCTCCAAATCCACGAACTCCTTCTTTCTTTGGATTCCCACCAGCTACAAGTACCCCCGCTTGTGTATTCTTTAAGCTTTAATGGCAGCAACTGTTTTGATCATCAATGTGTAGAGAATATCTCCTCTTTGAAAACCCTAAGTTTGTGTAAAGGAAAGTTTCTCTAGATCTCACAAGAGATTTACACAAACTGCAATATGAGTAACACTAAAACGTGGCTAGGGTTTACCTTTTATACTTAGGACAAATAAGAAACCCTAAAAACGTTTTAAAACACATAGGGCTGAGTTGGACGAATCTACAAAAAAGCAATCTGCCCGACGTTCGATCGGTCGAGCCTAAGTTTCGATCGATCGAGCCAGGCCGAAAACCACACTGCTTTCTGCTTTACACTCAATTCCAACTTTACATTGACTTACAACTTTGAGCTAGCTTCAAACACTTCTAAACACATTGTTTTGATCATGGTTTGCCAACAATACAAATTAGAGTTCTAAATACATAAAGTCCTAAACTTTATAACCTAACAGTATGTTAGTGTGAGGAGAGAACGAATGAGAAGGTGAAACAAAGGGAAATACATTTTCACGAAAATGAACATCCCTAGATACAAAAAGCCTTTTGGTAGTTAAATCAAGTAACTTGTAACCTTTAATGTAAAGTTGAATTTTATCAACCATCTTATTGGCTTTATTCCGTGCCAAATTTGCTTGTATTTAAGCAATTAATAACTCTGTATTTAGGTGGGAATCATGTAAGGGTAGTGTGTGAGAGAGTGTGAAGAAATGATCAAGATTGTGCAAAGAATCAGGGACTCGTGACTGGATCTCGCAGGTATCTCATGGCTTGCAAGTCGCTAGAAGTTGCACACGTGCCAATCATGCAAGAAGCTGAATCGTCATGCCAACTGTAACATTATAGGACAAAAAGTCCAGTCTGGCCATTCAATTACCTCGCAGCTGGAACTCACGGCTCAATTAAGTCATGAGGCCAAGCCACCAGTCAGCTCTATTTTGAAAAACTGACTCTTTGCATTCCACTCTCACCCTAGTATAAATACCCTTTATACCCACGAAATGTAGAGAGATTCTAGAGAGAATATTGAGAGAGAAACCCTAGAGAAAAATAAGATTGACTCATCCCCAATCTTTACATAGAGACTCATCAAATTCCTCTACTCTCTTCTTCTCCATTGTTACATCCTTGAGAGGTTCTTAGCCAAATCCTTTTTTCACCATACCTATATCTGTAAGAAGACTTTTTGGTGCTTTAGGAAGCAGTTAGGAAGGAACCAATTCACATTGGTTGATGCTATGGTCAGTAGCGGAATCTAGTAAGCTAAAGAAGAAATAGGTTCGACGTAACCTCGTTGGAGTAGGAGCTTGGAGGGCTTTGGTACACTGGGTAAATTAGGCTTAAAGGGTGTTCTGCTTTTCATATATCCTAATAACATTCTTTAGTGGATTAGTTACCGCTTAGAGGGCGGCGGAGAGGTTTTACGCCGAGGGCTTCGATTTCCTCTTCGATAACACATCACTGTGTTGTCCTTATGTCTGCATCTCTCTTCCCTTAATCTTTACCATTTAATTTTTGCGGTGGATGTGATTTTATTTGGTTTACATTGTTTATCAATTTTGTTATATGCTTATGTTCATATTCCAATATTAATTGTTTGATAATAAGCTTGAATTGATTATTTAAAAATTGGGGTTCTAAACGTTCATAGTGTTTTACACACTATTTGAACATTCAATTGGTATCAAAGTGGGTACACTTATTGTGGTTTAAATACCTAAGTGTGATCCTTGACCCCTTGTGTGTTTTGCCATGAATAATGCTTTGTATACTTCTATGGATGTTTTGGATGTTGTCGAGTGTAACATGCCATGTGTTTGTGATAATACATCTATGAGTGTTAATCCTCATAATTGTGATGACATGTTACTTGAATCTATGTGTGTTGTTGATATTCCAAATGACAAACTCTTCAAGAAAAAGGCTAAGAAGTTTCTAAAAAATTTAAGCAAGTTATTTTGTGAAAAGGATGATTTGATTGCTAAGCTCAATGAATCCAACAAATTGGTTGAGAAATATAAGAAACTTGCTAAAAATTTTCTTGAAAAGCTAAAAGAGTTTGAATGTTTGAATATGGATGTGGATGCTAAACTTGTTTTGTCTAACAAACTAATTGATGATCTTAAATGTGAAAATGAATTTCTTAAGATGCATGCCAAGTGTTTGATTGTTGAACCTATTCCTAAAAAGGATGAAAATATTTGTTGCAATCATGTTGTGGTACCCGATTTTGTGCCTAATGTGTGTTCTACCTTAAAGGACAAATCGGTGTACATTCCTTCACATAAAAGAAATCAAAAGGTGGAGAGAAAGGCTATTAAGTCAAAGCCTCCGTTTAGGTCTCAACCTAAGGCTTTGGATGAATCTAAGTTTGTTCCAACTTGCCACCATTGTAGTGTGATTGGTCATATAAGACCTCAATGTCATAAGTTGAAGAGAGAACAAAACCTTGTTGCTAGATCCCTTCCCAAAAAGCCTAGTGGACCTAAACACATTATTTGTCACCATTGTGGTGCCTTTGGTCATCTAAGACCTCAATGTTCTAAGTTTCATGCTTTTAAAATAATTAAAATAAAAAAGAAACTTGAGCGTCTTGGATGTCATGCTAAACATGGTAAACCGGTTTTAAGTGAAAATAACATGTTGTTAAAGAAAGTGTTTAATGCTCTTAACTCCTTGTCTATGTGCATCTCCGGTTCTCATTCTTCCAACCCTCGTCTCTCTTCTCATGAGACACTCATTCCAAACAATCGTTCCGTTTGGATGAGGAAGGGTTCCTATAGTTAAGCTTTTACTCTTTTGGTCCTTGATCTAATTCTTTCGATCTTTGTGAGACCCTTCATGCATTCAATGTCATATCTTCATGCATTTATGCATTTTTCATTTATTTGTATGCATTGCTTTTGTTTTGATCTTACTTTTATGTTTTAGTTTTGTGTGAGTAAAAATTCTAAACAACATAAAAAGTGAAAAATTCAAAAAGTCTGATCGTATATGTTTGAGCACATATTACATGTGAGTTTTGCCTTGTACCTTCATACAAATGGCTTTATGCATTTACGAGCTTAGCTTGTTATTTATGCACTTATATCTTTGTGGGAAAAATCTTGACATCTTTGTGTGATTGTTGTAAATCGATCTTCAAACTTGTCATGAATGATTAGATAATAGTCATGTTGGTTTAGATAGATGCGTAGACTTATGCCTATATATCTTCCCACACTTTTATATTTTTTTTGCTTAAAGAGCTTAACCAATGTAAATCTCAAAATGAAAAGAGATAATGAGCTGCAAAAGTCATCCTACATATTGGTATTTGACTAGGAAAAAGGGAAAGTGACTTTTATGAATATGTATGATGCCCAAAAAGCCAAAGGCTTGTTCATTAAATTGAAATATCAAAAATTTCAGGCATTGATCTCAAAATGAGATGTATTCATTCAAAATGATCAAATGTTATGATTTGTAAAGAAGCCAAATGAAAAGCTTTAAAGATATGTAATCATTTTCTTGTGGAAGGTCATATATGTTTGTGAGAGTGTCTTTTTCTTTAGCACACAGGCCCAAGGATCCTGGGCCAAATAGTTGTAGTTTGGTAGACTAGACTTGGTTCACTGCAACTAATGGGGTTGTTTAAGAACCAAGTGGTGCACAAGACAAGCTTCCTACAATACACATAAACTAGCAAACGAGAATATTTGTATTGAATAACAATAAAAATAGCAAAAGGAATGCAAAGTAATCAGGAAATACATAAAACAATTGTTAAGGATCCTCAAATTAATAAGAAATACTTCATTAGTTTTTCTTAATTATGGTTACAATGTGCTCACTAAGACGTGATAAAGGTTCAAATAAGCTCAAAAATTACAGATTTGATGGCTATCCAAATCTCTAAGACTTGCAAAGTTTAAATCATTTTGAATCCAAGTATGTGCTATAGTGGCTGTTTCTGAGATACCAGGAGATATTTCACTACTTTCTTTGAGTTTTTGATAGAGTTTTCTCAACAATTCTATTGTGATTTTCTATTACTGGATCCCCTTTTCAATGTTGACTGTCTTCTCCTTTTATAGTGTCATTCTAGGGTTTGGACACCATTGATTCTCCCCCCTTGGCTCCCTAGGTACCAGAGCCCCTGCTATGACAACAAAATTAATGGCTGGTTCTTTCCCTGTTTCTAATAGTTTTCATCTTTTAGTGTTGTTTCTCTAAAAGTCACTTGCTGACTTTTCACTCCGGGGCGTCCTTGGGTAGCTAACCTTCAATTTCTCTTCTTTCAAGGCTTCTTACTTTTTAGACTCAGCTTTTGGTTGTCTTTCCTTGTGGTCATTTTTTCTAAGTAAGCAGAATCCATTTCTGCTGGGTTGAAGGTTTTCCCAACCACTTCCCCTTATAGTTCTTCATTCTGGGTTCCCCGAGGTACCGGCCTTTTGTTCATGAATTGTCACTCTCCAAGCTTTTTGGTTCTTTGCTGCACCACTGGGTGCTTGAGAAGGATATATTTATTTTTCGTTTCTTGTATTTCGTGGTACCCCTTTTGTACTGTCTCAATCCCACTTTAGTTGTGCTACATGTCCCGAGAATCCTGAGCTTCTAGCAGACTCTGTGTATCCCAGCCTAGTTCTTTCACTGGATTTTGCTGGATTTTTAATGGCCTTTTTTGCTGGAAATTTGAACATACATAGGGCCTTGATGTTGATTCTTATTGCTGCATATCCTCTGGCCTGGCCAAGATCCTTGCTGCATGTCCTCTGGTCTTGCCCGAGATCCTTGCTGCATGTCTTTTGGTCTTGCCCGATATCCTTGCTACATGTCCTCTAATGTAGATCCTCTTCTTTTTTTCTTTATTATTTCTTTCTTTTTGGGACTTTGGGCCTTCATGATCCTTCTTAACTTTATGAATTGGGTCTTCTTTTGTTAAGGCCCATGGTCTTTCCTTACTTTTCATGAAATGGGCTTTCTTGTGAAATTTTGGCCCTCAACATTAGCCCCCCGAGCTCGTGGGTTACCTGTAGCCCATGCGCGAGAAAATAAATTATTTTTGGATGCTTTCTTGGTTTGTAGGACCAATGTGGAGATCAAATAATTCTTGAGGGAAACTCCAAAGGAATTGCTACACTTCCTTCATGGGATGACCTAACATGTTGCGAAAGATTAGAATTCACCTTCATGTTAGTACTAAGCTGTAGATTGATATTCAATAAATCAACTTTGTTAAACTAACAATAATATATGTAGACATATATGTATAACCAAATTATATTGTTATCGCATTTGGTGCTAAGAGTATATTTCTAGCACTAATGTTTTTGCTAGCAATTCTAGGATATGCTTTTTTGAAAGTAGTATGCAAAAATCACGTTGAATGCATATTAAATCTTAATATAAGATAGCATAGCTTTGTCAACAAGATTTTGTTTGTTTTACAAAATAGGTTGAATGAGGGGAGACCCCATGAACTTTGCCAAAGATATTCTATGCATTGTAGCACATGCTTGCTATAGCTAAGGTGAATAACACTAAGATGTTTGCCACATGAGATTTTTAGTCCATGGATAGTGACTTACCAATGGGACCATGATATCATAAATCACTGAATCATAAAAACATGCTGATTTAGAGTCTAATCAAGGTTAGCTACTCTTCTCAAAATATATTAAGAGATAGAAACTTCCCTGAGGACATGGCTTAGAAGGCTTAAGAACATCTCCACGCCTTGCTTTAGCTAAAGACCTTGGTCTTCTGGTGGATGCTCTTGATCTTTGCCTCATTCTTTTTCCAAATTGTGAGAGATTGTATAATATTTCAAATTGCAGCAAATTATTCACATACCATGCCACCAATTATATTGTTGTTGAATTATTATATACCATATAGTTCATGAGCCAAAGAAAATAACAGTGGCTAAACTAATGTACAGTAAAGTTTGCACTAGACTTCTCAATTTTTATCAAGTGAAAGATATATCTAAGGAAACTTTTTAATCTTGTCTTAGCCCCCAGTGTATGCACTGGAAAAGCCAATTGCCAAATAAGATATAGCAATAAAAATTACTTCATGTATACGAAACCATGTAAGGATTTCAACCACACAAGAATTCCAAATTTTGATTTTTGATAATTGGTCAAGTAAGAAGACTAAAATATTAGAATTTTCGTTTTAATCTACATGAATAAAATATTAGTGCATGGGTGATACCTCTTGCACAACATTTTGCAGTGTTTTGATATATTCAAACATGGTATTAATGAGTGGGCTTACCGAAAGGGTACCTTTCTTTTGTTGAGTCGAAGTACCTCCAAACCTTTGGTGAGTTTGCACCTTGTAGGAGGAGGGAACTGTCGCTAGCTGGTTTGCAATGTCATTGACTAATCTCTTTGTGTAGAGACTTGCAAAAGTATCCATGCTTTTGTGTCTTCGAGTGATGTACTCTTAGAATTTTTTATTTTTTATTTTAAGTTACGCCTTCCTTGCTTCCTTAGGCTCCCTTGAACCAATACCTTTCAAGGAGGTCAATCTTGTGCATTTTATACACCCACCTTTGGGTTTTCATACCCACTTGAGGCTCTTTCTCTTTGTACCCCTCGTTGGGCCTTGCTTACAATTTGCATCCTTTGCTAGGACGTGCTATGGCTTGTACCTATTGCTAGTATGTGCTACAGTTTGTACATATTGCTGGTACGTGCTACAAGTTGTAGCCATGACTAGGATATGCTTACAATCTGCACTTTTACCTATTACTGGTACGTGCTACAGCTTGTACCCATAAACTTTTGCTTTTGACCATTTTCTTATTCGTATTTGGAAACTTTTGCTCTTGGCCAATTTCTGGGCCATGTATTTAGAAAAATTGTTCTAGGCCAAGTCTTAGGCCAGGTACATGGAAAATTTGCTCTTGCCAAGTCCTAGGCCATGTCACTTGGAAATATTTGTTTTAGTCAAGTCTTGGGCTAGGTACATGGAAAATTTTCCCTTTCCCAAGTCCTAGGCCATGCTACTTGGAAAAATCTATTTTAGTCAAGTCCTAGGCTAATTTTCCCTTTCCCAAGTCCTAGGCCATGCCACTTGAAAATTTTCTTTTTTGATCAAGTCCTGGGTTAGGTACATGGAAAATTTTCCATTTCCCAAGTCCTAGGCCATGCCACTTGAAAAATTTGTTCATGACCATTGAATTTTTCAATCTTTAGAAAAAGTTCCTTCATAGTTCATAGCCCCTCGTTTTCAAGTGGGCTCACTGAACTGATTTCTTTTCTTTTCTTTAAAGGGTTGAGGATTTGTTTTCTTCTCCAAGGATCTTCTAAAATATCCTATCTTGGCTGTGAACAAATACTTTTTGGAAATAATCTTCTTTTATGAGTCATCTAAGGTTACTCTCACTAGTGAACTGGTGGCCAGGAGCTCCACCAAGATGATTCTGTCATGGTGTTTTCTTCAAGTGGGGGATCCTCTTACGGGGATCCTGGAAGAGGAAGGCTTCCTTTAGGAATGCTCGTTAGAGGCTGACTTCACACACCTCATAGTCTATTTCTTTCCAGGGATCTCTACCATTACTACTTTTCTAGGGATCTTCTCACTCAATATGTACTCTTCTTCTTCGAGGAACTGGACTAGTAAGTTTGCCACAGCTTAGCTCTTGATAGCTCTCGGGATCCTTTAGACCTATGTTATATTGGGAAATTAATATTAGCCACTAGGCCATTCTTCAAGATCGCAAGGGTTGATGGAGGAAGGCTTTTATTGGATAAAAGCTTGTCACCAATAGGATTTGGTGGGATGAAAGTTAATGATTCAGTTGTTGAGATGCATGACCGCTATACATGCCTTTTCTATATTGGGATACCTCATTTCGGTGTCCTTCAATGCTCTGTACGCTTGGGATCAAGATCTCAGGTACAACAATAGTGATTTTGTCATAGACTAGTATCCCTAAGATAGGCAGATGACTCATGGTCTATAATTTTATGAAAGACATTTAGTTGCTCGGCTCCTCATATGAAAACATTCTCCTTTTTCAGCAGTTTGGATAGTCCACCAGTGACCAAGGTTGGTCTTGGTGTGAACTTTATAATGTAAGAAACTTTTTCCGAGAAGCTCTTAAGTTCCTTAACCGTGGAATGCCTCTTCATGGTTGATATTGTTGTTGCCTTAGTTGGATCTGTGAGGAGATCGATGTTAGGCAAAAGAAATTTATCCTTTGGATGTGCCTTATTTAATTTGGAGGAGTCCACTCCAATAAATCTTCATATTTTTCAATAGCTCCACCAGTTGCTCTTTTCATTTTTTTTTTTTTAGTACCGATAACTGATTGCTGATTAGGATAGGCCCCGGGTTCCTTGGGTCAACCCTCAAGTTCACCTTTTCTAGTTTTTCTTTTGGTAGGATTTGTATCTTCCTTTCCATATCTATAAGTTTCTTCGGGATCTTCATAAATAGTATATTAGCCTTCCTCCTTTTATCTTTTTCTGTCTAAGGGATCCCTCAAACCTTGGGTATTGCTTCCTTCTTCTAGGATGGGAGCCCCTCGGGATCCTGGAGATGGGATATTCTGACTCATCGTATCCCCAAGTTCCTCTAGGATCTCTTCCTAGGCTATCATGTAAGATGGTGGTTCGAGATCCTCTTGTAGGCTACATTCAGGTCCTAATTGCCTTTATAAGCAATATTCTGCCTTCCCTCGAGGTTTCTTCTTCTTCTGAGATAGGAGTCCTCCAGGATCCTAGAGATGGGAGCCCCCTAGGATCCTAACAATTGGATATTCTTCAGTTGGAGCTGATTTATCATAAAGTATATTTTACACAAAGTTTACTTTGTGCTGGATGAAAGGACTAGGATTGGCAACAACTTTTGTGGGCTTCCCATTCAATCCCTCTTTCACGTACTAGTGGTACATTGAAAGGATCAAGCAATACTTGTGATGTCATGGTTGGCCTTTAGAACTAGTTGTAGGTGTCCTTCAATGGACTCTATAGCTTTTCCAAATCTTGTTATTTCCATGGGTAAGCCCAATTGTTGAGTTGCAAGAAATGATAGACGCACTGTATAGTTGTTGAGCTTTCAATAATGTTGATTTTGCTGCTGACTTGCAATCTAGTGTTTCTGTTGATTTTATTCTAAATATATTTTAAGGTCCATTGCATAATAGGCTTTAGCCCCTAAGACATGAGGCGGTTGTTGAATCATGCTTGATCTACCTTCTTTTGATGCTATTATGGAACTTCTATCCATTTTTCGAATGCCTCCTTTTTTTTTTAAACCATTTTACTTTGCTAGATCCGTAGAAATACTTCGCCTTTGCTGGAACCAACGATCTTTTAGGCTTTGCTAGAATTGAAGGTGTTGTGGATGACTAAATTTCTCGGTTCGAAATGAGTCAAACAAGTAGAATAGTTTCACAAATACGAATTTGTATTGATGATTGTGTGGTACAATTCTCTGAAATTACAAAAGAGTGATCCTCTGATTCAATCTCCTTGCAAGACTTATTGATTGGATTTGTGATAATGTGATTTTGACTTGAACACAAAATATCCTTCAATTTGGTTGAGGGATGGATCGAAGATTGCTGAAATAGAATTACAATGATTCTCTAGCTATGAGCTTGTTAGAAATCCTTTGTTCTTCACGTTCTTCGTGTTCTTCATGTGTTCTTCGTCTTCGAAGGTTTGTAGTGGAAGTTCTTCGAGGCTTTAGAAGCTTGGATCCATAGAGCTTCACTGATTTGTGAATTGTTGATTCTTTCGGATGCTTTGAGCTTGATTCCTGTAAACTTTAGGATCTAGGCAGATAGTTTGGATGATTCTGCTTTGAATGTTCTTCAATTTTGGGGTTGAAGTTCTTGAAGGCTTTGAGGCTTGATTCTTCCAGAGCTTTTTTACTTTTGAATCTTGGTCATGCTTTGGATGGATTGGTGTCCTCCTAAATGCCTTAGGAAGGCTTCTATTTATAGGAGTTTTGGGGTGGGTGAGCGACACGTGGCAGAGTCTGATTGGTAACACATGTCACAGCCTAATTGGTCCGCTTATGTCATTTCTTACACGTGCTGAACTGCTTATGTCATCACAAACACGTGCTGGACTGCTTATGTCATCGCTTACACGCGCTGTTGTGTGATTGATTTTTGCATGACACTTGACAAATTTCTGTTGGTTTCTGAATAGTGATAGCAAAACCTAGCAGCAATACATGGTGCTTTGTAATTGGCTGTATTTTGTAGACTTAGTAATGTGACGTGTCAGCTTCTGATAGGTCGGAAATTTTCCCTCTCTACAAGTGTACTTACCCTTGCTGGAATTAAGGATCTCCTCAGCTTTATTGGGATCAAAGATCTCACAGGCTTTACTTTCCTGAGTCAAGGATCTCCTAGACTTTACTGGAATTAAGGATATACTCAGCCTTGCTGGAATAAAGGATCTCCTCAACTTTGTTGGAATCAAGGATCTCCCAAGCTTTGCTTTCCTGGAGTCAAGGATCTCCTAGACTTTGCTGGAATTAAGGATGTACTCAGCTTGCTGGAATAAAGAATCTCCTCAGCTTTGTTGGGATTAAGAATCTCCTAGGCTTTGCTTTCCTGGAGTCAAGGATCTCCTTGACTTTGCTGGAATTAAAGATGTACTCAGCCTTGCTAGAATAAAGGATCTCCTCAGCTTTGTTGGGACCAAGGATTTCCTAGGCTTTGCTGGGATCAAGGATCTCCAAGGCTTTGCTGGGATCATGGAACTACTCCATTTTGCTAAATCCATGGGCAGAGCCAAGGAACTTGTCCATTTTGTTAACCTATGCCATATGAAATTATTATCAAGTTGCTGCAAAATTATTTACATTTCATCAAGCCTCTTTGATTCGCTTACTTCTCTTTCTTCTTCTTCTTCTTCTTCTTCTTCTTCTTCTTCTTCTTTTATTTTTTTTTATTTTTTATTATAAAAGAAATGAAACAATATTATGAATTTTTTTTTAAAGAAAATAAATTAGCCCTCAAGTGTGAGGCAATTGCTTTACTATGTAGCTCATACAATCTTCATTTCATCAATATATATTTTTTTTGTCCACTTCTCCATTTTTCTTTAAAGCAATAAGGCAATATTATGATTGTTTAAATATTACTACATGACCCCCAGTTTTTTTTTTTTTTTTTTTTTAAAGAGCAGGGCAATGATCCATTATGTTCAAATTGTAAAGTGGAGAAAATAATGACGCATAAACTTATCTTGTGTTGGGAGGTTCCCCAAAATTCCATATAGAGTCTCTTGATGGGACGTTCTTTGGAGGAACCCGCACTTTAAAAAGAACTTTCCTTCCTCTTGGTGTTTCCTAGCATTAGAGTCATGCTTGTGAAGGGACTGCTTCTTCCCTCTCCTTTTTCCCAGTCCCCAGCGAAGTCACCAAAATGTGAGAGTGCCTTTTTCTTTAGCACATAGGCCCAAGGATCCTGGGCAAATAGTTATAGTTTGGTGGATTGGGCTTGGTTCACTACAGCTAAAAGGGCTGTTTAAGAATCAAGTGGTCCACAAGGCAAGCTTCCTACAATACACATAAACTAGCAAACGAGAATATTTGTATTGAATAACAATGAAAACAGCAAAAGGAATGCAAAGTAATCAGGAAATACACAAAACAATTGTTAGGGATCCTCAAATTAATAAGAAATACTTCATTAGTTTTTCTTAACTATGGTTACAATGTGCTCACTAAGACGTGATACAAGGTTCAAATAAGCTCAAAAATTACAGACTTTGATGGCTATCCAAGCCTCTAAGACTTGCAAATTTTGAATCCAAGTATATGCTATAGTGGCTGCTTCTGGGATACCAGGAGATATTTCACTACTTTTTTTGAGTTTTTGACAGAGTTTTCTTAACGATTTTGTTGTGATTTTCTATTACTAGATCCCCTTTTCAATGTTGGTTGTCTTCCCCTTTTATAGTGTCATTCTAGGGTTCGGACACCACTGATTCTCCCCCTTTAGGTCCTTGGGTACTAGAGCCCTTATTATGTCAGCCACTTTAATGGCTGGTTATTTCCTTGTTTCTGATAGTTTTCATCTTTTAGTGCTGTTTCTCTAAAAGTCACTTGCTGACTTTCCATTTCGAGGTGTCCTTGGGCAACTAACCTTCAATCTCTCTTCTTTCAAGGCTTCTTACTTTTTAGACTCAGCTTTTGGTTGTCTTTCCTTGCTGTCATTTTTCCTAAGTGAGCGGAATCCATTTCTACTGGGTTGAAGGTTTTCCCAGCCACTTCCCCTTATAGTTCTTCATTCTGGGTTCCCCGAGGTACCAGCCTTTTGTTCATGAATTGTCACTCTCCAAACTTTCTGGTTCTTTGCTGCACCACTGGGTGCTTGAGAAGGACATATTTGTTCTTCGTTTCTTGTATTTCGTGGTACCCCTTTGCACTGTCTCAATCCCACTTTACCTATGCTGCACGTCCCGAGGATCCCGAGCCTCTAGGTATCCCAGCCCAGTTCTTTCACTGGATTTTGCTGGATTTTTAATGGCCTTTTTTGCTGGAAATCTGAACATACATAGGGCCTTGATGTTGATTCTTCTTGCTGCATATCCTCTGGCCTGGCCAAGATCCTTACTGCATGTCCTCTGGTCTTGCCTGAGATCCTTGCTGCATGTCTTATGGTCTTGCCCGAGATCCTTGCTACATGTCCTCTAACCGAGATCCTCTTCTTTTTTTCTTTATTATTTCTCTCTTTTTCCTTCTTTTTAGGACTTTGGGCCTTCATGATCCTTCTTGTTAGGACATATGTGGTTCACATGTTAAGAACATATGTTATGATTTTGTGTAATTGGCTAATCCTTTGACAAAACACACTTTGCTTGTAATTGGGTTGATCTAGGATATGTTTAATACTTTAAGAAACATGTTGTTCAAGTATAGTATTAAAGCCATGAAAATTGGACAGAAACAAGTGAAGAAAAGCTGTTCATTAAAGCTGGACAGATAGCTTGACACTTGCAGACAGATAGTTCGACAGCTGCTCAACACCTCTTGACACCTGCGGACAGATAGCTCAACAGCTGCTTGATAGCTAGTGGATCGATCGAGAAAGCTTCTGTCTCCTCAACAGCTCCTCGATAGCTTCTCGATAGCTGTATCTGTCGAGGTTTAAAGCTCGATACCTCCTCGACACCTCCTGATCAATTGAGGTTACGGAAATTGGAATTTTCAAATCTGATTTATGGGCTAGGCTTTTGTATTTGTGTAAGGTTTCTTTTCTCACAACCATAAACCTATATAAAGTTTATTTTAGAAGCCGTCACATAAGAGAATACAAGGAGAACATATGCAAAAGGTGACCGTATTCTCTCTAAAAGAAGCTACTACGTCTTTTGCGCCTTAGGGTTTTGAAACCAAGTGCTTTTTGATCTTCATTGTGGATGAAGTAAAGAACTTTGTAACCAACATTCTTCTTCCTTAAGTTGGTGAGTGAGTCACGTACTAAGATTCGTGCAAAGGAGTTAGTCACGTACTGGGATTCATCATCAAAAGGGTGGCGTTCATATATTGAAGAGTTCAGAGGTTCTGAAGCAGTAGAAGGTTTCTGTTGTGAGTTCATCTACAGGGATTGTAGAGTCTAGGGACAAAGGTTTTGTACTAGATATGAAACTTCTCTTTTCTATAGTAAATTGCTTTTTGGGAAGGTTTCCCCCCCAGGTTTTTTTTACTGTGAAACTAGTTTGTTTCATTGGTATTCCTGAGTCATCATATCCTGTCTTATTTATTTTTCCACTGAATGATTTTGACATAATATTGATGTTTGTTTGTTTTAACAAGTTTTATTTATAATAAATCTAATTAAAAACTTGGGTTTAAAACTTGTTAATTCTATTAACTGGGGTCTAAATTTCCTAACACTTCTTAACTTCATGAATTGGACTTTCTTTTGTTAAGGCCCATGGTCTTTCCTTACTTTTCATAGAATGAGCTTTCTTGTGAAATTTTGGCCCCTAACAATGTTCATTTCTATAATTGAGATAGACCACTTGACTTAGTACTAGTTGTGTATGACTTGATTGAATTGATCATTGAAGTTTCACTCTAGACTATGGACTATTCCACACTTGATACACACACACCAGACATGCCTAATGTTCAATGAATGTCTTATTCATTTGTTCGATTGTACTTGTTTAAATGTGATGTATGTGTGCTCAACTATATATGAATTAATCCAAAAAGATTTTTGATCATTTTATATGTTTGTGGAAGTGATTTTTATCAATCTTTGTGATCATGTTTTGTGCTTACTTTGTTTTTCATTGTTTAAACATGTTTTGTGTTGAAAAACAGGTGTCAGAGTTTTTCGCGACTCAGCTGATGACTCGCCAATCACGAAACCGTAGTCACGAGTTCATCCAAAATCTTTGGCAACTTACTCGTGACTCATTTGTGACTCGCAAAAATTTTCGCAACTGAACCTCGCGACTCACCCAGTCACAAAACGCCCAGAAATAGCTTTTAAATGGCTTTTCATGGGAAACCTGTTTTAAACCTCTCCCATCCTCTTTTAAACCCCTCTTTCAATATTTTTACATCAAAACTCAATCAATTTGAATGGTTTTTCATTCCATTAACATCTCTAAGGTAATTCTAAACTCCTTTCATTAATTTTGATCCTTAGATTATGTTCTGAAGAGTTTTGTGCTCTTGGTTAGAATTTTCATCATAGGGGTTGGGAAAACTTAATTTTTGTCAAATTTTTTCATGGGATTGGTTTCTTTTGTTGATTTGCATTGGATCTTAGCCCTTGTGGCATAAATAACTTGTATTAAGGGTGGATTTCATGTTGTTCATGCATTTTTTTACTTTGTTGTTCATAGTGTGCACGTTAGGTGTTTGATAAAATGCCTCTTAGGCATTTTCTCACTTGTTTGAACTCCGATGAGTACCAAACATTGGGGTTTCTCATGTTTCCTCACTAGGATCATGTTTGGTTCATTAGTTGTGTATTTAACACACCTTGCTCCCCATGTGCATTTTCCATGCATTATTCATGCATTGCACATAGCCACCTCCTACGCACACCTTTGCTACTCTTATCATGCATTGGTCTATACGTTCTTCATCCTAGCGTGTCATGTTTACCTTGTGCTTTGTAGCATTTTGATTTGTCTTAGGTTTGAGCTTTATTTTCTCATTCATCTCATAATCTTCATGCATCATTATCATTGTTCGTACCTTCATCTCTTGCCCTCTTTTCTTCTTGACCCCTTTGTCTATTCATGTCAAAAAGAGGGAGAGTATACTCTAGAGTAGTATATCGAAGAGCTTTTTCATTTCTATATAACTCTTGTGCACACTCTTAGGGGGAGAAGTTCTATTTCTTGTGCACATTTGTAGGGGGAAAGATATTCTATAGGAGAGATGCATATACCAAAGGGGAGAAGACAGTAAGTTAATAAGAAAACCTTGTTTTGTCTGTCATTTCTATATGATTGTTTTAGTGTATGATCAAGTTTCTCACATGTTTCACATTATGTTTACTTGATCGCAATTTACTTGTTACATTATACTTGTCCTTTTATTACTTGCTTTACCTTGAGGGTCTAATGTGTTTTGTGTAAGTATTTCAAGTTACAGGTATATATGTTCCAAGTTCATCACAGCTCCTATGATTCATGATAGGGGGAGTGATATGAGAAAGAGCTGGAGAAAGAGCTTGATGATAGGGGGAGCATTGCATTGATGTTGAAAAGCAAGACTATGCTTTATTTTATCACATATCAGGACTTATTTTGTGTAGTTTTATATTATGTTTATTTGTACCCATGTTGCTTTTGTAAGCTTTTAGGGTTTATTTCCATGTTTTTTGTAGGTTTTTGTGGTTTGTACCATGCTTATGCAGCCTTTATGCTTTGTAGCCTAGTACTTTTAGTTAAATGCTATGCATTTTCTTTAAGTACTCTCACTTTTGTGCCTTAGTAGGATCTTGTTCCTAGATGCATATACTTCATGTATTGTGCATTGGTTAAGTATTGGACATGCAAATGATTTGCATTAAGCTTATTAGCTTGTATGCCCGGATGTTCATTCCAAATGTGAATGAGCATTGTGGTCAATATCTTATAGTGATTGCTTGTTTGGTCAAGCCATGGTTTATTAGTTTATTCCATTTTGCTTGATCACATTGTGCTTGCCTCATATGCATTACAAGTTTTTCTACATACAATGATCATATTGTGTTGTTGTGTTTCAAGAGATAATTGGTCATATGACTCAAGAGCTACACAGATTCTAGAGTTAGGTGTGAGTGAGTTTTGTTTAACTGTTCCCAACTCACTTGTTAAGTCTAGAGTTTGTTTTAGGGTTTTGTCACGGATTAGCCAAACGGGGAGATTGTAAGTTTGAATTTTATCAACCATCTTGTTGGCTTTATTTCGTGCCAAATTTACTTGTATTTTAGCAATTAGTAACCCTGTATTTAGGTGGGAATCATATAAGGGTAGTGCATGAGAGAGTGTGAAGAAATGATCAAGATTGTGTAAAGAAGTAGGGACTTGCAACTGGATCTCATGGGTAGCTCGCGGGTTGCAAGCTGCCAGAAGTTGCACACGTGCCAAGTATGCAGAGAAGTTGAACCATCATGCTAGTTGTAGCACTATATGACACAAAGTCCAGTCTGGCCATTCAGTTACCTCACGGCTGGAACTCGCAGCTCAGTCAAGCCGCAAGGCCAAGCTGCCAGCCAGCTCTGTTTTGTAAAACTGACTCTTCACATTCCACTCTCCACCTAATATATATACCCCTTATTCCCAAGAATCCTAAGAAATGTAGAGGTTTCCAGAGAGAATATTGAGAGAGAAACCCTAGAGAGAAATAAGATTAACTTATCCCCAATCTTCACATAGAGACTCTTCAAATTCCTCTACTCTCTTCCTCTCCATTGTTACATCCTTGAGAGGTTCTTAGCTAAATCCTTTTCTCACCATACCTATATCTGTGAGAAGGATTTTTGGTGCTTTGGGAAGTAGTTGGGAAGGGACAAATTCACATTGCTTGATGCTATGGTCAGTAGCGGAATTCGGTAAGCTAAAGAAGAAATAAGTTCAGCGTAACCTCGTTGGAGTAAGAGATTGGAGGGCTTAAGTATACTAGGTAGATTAGGCTTGGAGGGTCTTCTGCTGTTCATGTATTCCAACTACATTCTTTAGTGGATTATTTACCACTAGGAGGGCAGCAGAGAGGTTTTACGCCGAGGGCTTCGGTTTCCTCTTCGATAACACATCACTGTGTTGTCCTTGTGTTTGCATCTCTCTTCCCTTAATCTTTGCCATTCAATTTCTGCTATGGATGTGATTTTATTTGGTTTAGATTATTTATCAATTATGTTATACACTAATGTTCATATTCCGCACATTAATTGTTTGATAATAAGCTTGAATTGATTATTTGGAAATTGGAGGTCTAAACATTCATAGTGTTTTACACGCTATTTGAACATTCATTTAACACCAAAGGGGTAACCAAGAAAAACACAAGAAGTGGATCTTGGGTCAAATTTAGACCTGTTATGAGACAAAGTATAGGCAAAACAAAGGCAACCAAAGACTTTCAAATGGGCATAGGAAGGAGGTTTGCCATAGAGTTTTTCAAAAGGAGTTTTGTGGTGTAAAATTTTAGAAGGCAACCTATTGATAATGTGGACAACAATCAACACACACTCACCCCAATAAGAAATAGGAACATTAGATTGAAACTTCAATGCCCTTGTAATACTTAAAATGTGCTAGTGTTTCCTCTCCACAACTGAGTTTTGTTGTGGAGTGGCAACAAATAAATGTTGGTGAATAATGCCATTGTTGGCATAAAAATCTTTTAAGAAAAATTTAGGAGCATTGTCAGTTCTAATGATCTTAATATTGGCATGAAATTGTGTATTAATCATGTTATAGAATGAAATCAGCAAAAATTTAGTATCAGATTTTGATTTCATGAGATAAACCCTAGTGGATCTTGTGGCATCATCCACAATGGTGAGAAAATACCTGAATCCATCGTGAGTGAATTTGGCAAATGGTCCCCAAACATCACAATGGATCAAATCAAAAGCATTATCTGAAACATGATTAAAGGAAGGAAATGGAAGTCTTTTCTATTTTGCAATTGGACAAAGAACACAGCTTTTATTACTATGAAAGTTATGTACATCAGGAATATAACTGTGTAAAGCATGAAGTTTATTATCAGAAACATGACCGAACCTCATATGCCAAAGGTATGGCTTAGTAACACTAAGAGTGGATACAGAATCTGACACAAAATTAACAAAAGATTGAAAAACAGACTCAAGAGTTGAAGAAGCTTCTGAAACAGACTTGCAAAATGATGCAGTGTGCAGCAAGTACAAATTGTCATGCAATTCACCCACTCCAATCGTTTTCCAACAAGTAAGGTCTTGTATAAAACACAAATTTGAGAGAAAAACAAGACAACATGATAGAGTTTTGGTTAATTGGCTGATAGAGATCAGATTGAAAGTGAAAGAGGGAACACATAACACATTTTCAAGTTTCAAGGTTGAAGTAACTTGAACTGTACCTATATGTGTAACAGTGACCTTTTCACCATTAGGCAATTGAACAAATGTTGAAATGGAACTAGTGATATGAGTAAACAAAGATAAGGAATGGACTGTGTGGTCTGTGGCTCTAGTATCAAGAATCCATACATCATTACCATAAGCAGTTTTATTGACAAGATTAATAGCAAAAACTGAATGATGCAAATCTAAGGAAACAGAATCTAGCCAAGCATTACACAATTACCTGAGAGAGCAGAATTGGTTGAGTGTAGGGCATCATTAGTACCACCAGATGTGGATGCATGAGGGTTGAGCATGGAAATCAGCTGCCGATACTGCTCAAAAGTGAAAGGGAAGCAATTGACCTATTGAGTACAAGAATTGCCAGAATTGCCTTGGTCATCTTCAACCAAGATTTGATTGGCCATAGATACTCTTCCTTTCTGCTTATAACTAGGAGGAAATCCTACCAATTTGTAGCATTTCTCCATAACATGACCAAGCTTCGCACAGTGACTACACGCAGGCTTCTCTTTTACATTGTTTCCTTTGAAATTCTTGCTGTTATTCCCTGGAAATGAATTTCCTTGATTCTTGACTGCAAGAGTAGTTGATTCAACTGAAGGGGCAGCAGTAAAACCCAAACACCTTTGCCTTTCCTCTTGAATCATTAAGGAAGTTGCCTTATCAATGGAAATTCTAGGCTCCATCATGAGGATTTGTGTTCTGACTTGAGAATAAGAATCATTCAAGCCATTAAGGAACTGCATGAGAGAATCTTGATGCTGAAAAGTTGCAATTTTATCATCCACACCATAGGTGCACTTGCCACATGAGCAACATGGTAAAGGCCTGAAATTCAATAATTGATCCCATGCAGCTTGAAGATCAGTGAAGAAACCTGTTACCGTAGCAGCACCTTGCATCATAGTTGAGATTTGCTTCTAAAGTGGAGAGATCCTTGGTCCATTGGCTTGAGAGAATTGTTTCTTAAGAGTATTCCACACCTCAAATGCAGTGTCTCTGTAAATGACACTAGCAGTAAGATGAGGAGAAACTGAATTCAAGATCCAAGAAGAGATCATTGAATTGCACTTGGACCAAGCTTGCTTCTCTAATGGTGTAACTGCCATTGAAGCATTGACAGAACCATCAACAAATCCGAGCTTGCTTTTGGCATCCAAAGCCATTCTCATTACTCTGGACCACATAGGGTAGTTATCCTTAGTTAATGGTTGAGTAACCAAAATCGCACCTGGTGTTTCACCATGATGCAAGAAAAATGGACTTCGTGGATCTTCCATCAAAGTTAACTCTCGTTGAGAAGAGGAAGATGAACTAGTCTAAGTAGCCTGAGTATTCGACACCATTGGTGAAGGCTCGGGCTCTGATACCATGTAAGAATGTAAAGATGAAGGAAGGAAAAGATGTGGGAACACAAAGAGGGAAATTGAGAGACAAAAGATGAAGAATTTTCTCTAATTCATATATTGAATGAATCTGTACAGCAAATAGACTTATATACATTTATCCCTAATCTTTGTATCTAAGCTCCCAAACTAGAGCATAACCACTTAACCAAACTATAAGGAAATTAGTTACTGCATATAGGAAGATTAGTTACAACACACATGTAATACAACTTGAATTAAATTAACATCTAAACTACTTGTAGTTTAGCTACTGAACTAAGATACTTGTAGCTGTCTGTTGTGTCATTTTGCACTTCTTCCCTTTCTTCTTATTCTGTGCACTCTGGTCCTTGACACTCTGATAACCTGCCCCGTTGTATCAGTATTTGGATATTTTCTTCTTTTTAGACTAAGAAAGTGGAAGATGCTTTCTGCGTGAAGAGAAGCCAAAATCAGTGGTCATTGTCTCAAACCTGTATTTTTCTTTCCTGTTAACAATGAAAATTGATTAACCGGGACACATCCATATCTAACTTGTCGTTGAATCCATTTTTTCAATGGTCATCTCATGTGTATAGAGTTGCAATTTTTCAAAGAAAAAGGTGAAAAGAAACTGTCTTGTTGTTCTTTTCCCACGTATCATTATCTATGGACGCAACATCAACATCGACAATCATACATTAATTATGCTTGGAATTTTCTTGGGACTTTAATCTTTTTTTTTTTTTGGACTAAAAAAAGAAAAAGAAAAATGCTTTCAAGGTGAAGAACACGCAAAATCAATGATCAAATTGATCATTTTTCAGGTCAGGCTAAACGTATATGATCATTGTTCAGGTCTGGCTGAACGTATCTTGGGAATTACAGTGACAAATTTAGCTGAGAGCCTGAGAACTTCACTATTTTTAAATATTAATTGAGTGATATTTTATTTTTTATTTTTTCAATTTAAAAAATATTTATTTTTCTTGTTTTTTTAGATGCAAAATTACCACAAATTATGTTTTTGAGTTCACAACATTTCCTTTTCAATTCATAATATGGCTGTAAAGTTGCAATTTACAACTATGTTTTATGTTGGCTTTATTCCATGACAAAAAGTATTGTAATTGCTTTAATTTATTTCCTTGTATTTTGTGGGATTTTATTGTATTGGGTTTAGTATTAAGTTGGTAAAGACTCAAACTTAAATGAAGATCAATGCATTTCGCAACTAGCTCAAGAGAAGTTCGCGAGAAGGGTTCCCGCGAAAAGGGCATGTGAGGTGCACATGATTGGAAGCTGAAGAGTTGTGCCAGACTGTTGTTTTCGCGATTGTCTCGTGAGTAAGGCCTTCCCGCGAGGTAGTCGCGAAACATTCTGCCTGGAGGATTTTTTATGTGACTTTCTTACCCTTCACCCATACTATATATACTTTCATTACCCACAAATGTAGAGGAGACCATTCAGAGAGAAAAACCCTAGATAGGTTTTCCACAACACACACACACACCTATCTTTTCGAGAGAGAGCTACTCATCCTTACTGAGAAATCATTGTAGCTTCTTCTCCTTCCCTCTCCCATTGTTATACCTTGAGAGGAGATTTGTACCCAAACACAACTCACACCTTTTTAGAGTGTAGAGAGTATTTTGGAGCTTGGGAAGCTTTGGAGAATTGCCAAAAGAAGCCGATGAGGCATGGTGGATGCAATCAGGCGTATTACAGGATTCAAAAAGCTAGACAAGTCACAGTTCCGAGAAGCCTTATTGGAGTAAGAGTTTGGAGGGCTTAGGTACATCCAGTAGATTAGGTTTGGAGGGTTTCTTGCTAACTCATGTATCCTAACTGATTGTCTAGTGGATCAATCACCGCTTGGAGGGTGGTAGAGAGGTTTTTCGTCGAGTTCTTCGGTTTCCTCTTTGATAATACATCAGCATGTTATCTTCTCTTTGCATTCTCTTTTCCCTTACTCTTTTGCTTTACTTTTAATGCTTATTGTTCATGCTTATACACTAGAGTAGTTTTGTTAGTTTATTGCATTTCATTTACTCTTGTTCCACAGATAAGTTAGAGTAAAAGCAATCTAATTGTAATTTTTTAATTAGGGGTCTAAACAAGCTCTTGTGTTTTAACACAATTTCAAGCTTTCAATTGGTATCAGAGCCAGTACACTTGTTGTTGTTTAAATACGTAAGTGTGATCCTTGACCCCTTGTGTGTTTTGCCATGGATAGTGTTTTGTATGCTTCTATGGATATTTTGGATGTTGTTGAGTGTAACATGCCATGTATTTTTGAAATGCCTCTATAAGTGTTAATCCTCAAAATTGTGATGACATGTTACATGAATTTATGGGTGGTGTTGTTGATATTCAAAATGTTAAACTCTTAAAAAAAAGGCTATAAGAAGTTTCATGAGAATTTTAGAAAGTTCATTTGTGAAAATAATGATTTGACTGATAAGCTCAATAAATCCAATAAATTGGTTGAAAAGTATAAGAAACTTGCTGAATAGTCTCTTGAAAAACTGAAGGAGTTTGAGTGTTTGAATATGGACTTGGATGCTAAACTTGTTTTGTCTAACAAACTTGTTGATGATCTTAAATGTGAAAATTAATCTCTTAAGATGCATGTCAAGTGTTTGATTGCTGAACCTATTGCTAAAAATGATGAAAATATTTGTTGCAATCATGTTGTGATACTTGATTTTGTACCTATTGTGAGCTCTACCTCAAAAGACAAATCGGTATACATTCCTCCACATAAAAGAAATCAAAAAGTGGAGAGAAAGTCTCTTAAGCCTAACCCTCTATTTAGGTCTCATCCTAGGGAATTGAGTGGATCTAAGTTTGTTCCTACTTGCCACAATTGTGGTGTGATTGGTCATATAAGACCTCAATGTCATAAGTTGAAGAGAGAACAAACCCATGTTACTAGATCCCTTCCCAAAAGGCCTAGTGGACCTAAACACATTGTTTGTTACCATTGTGGTGCTTTTGGTCATCTAAGATTTCATTGCTCTAAGTTTCATGCTCTTAAAAGAATCAAAAGAAAAGAGAAACTTGAGCTTCTTGGAAGTTGTGCTTTGCAAGCTAAACCGGATTTGATGGAAAATGGTAAGTTGTTGAAGAAAGTTTTTAATATTTTTACCTCCTGGTCTATTTGCATCTCCGGTTCTCATTCTTTCAACCCTCGTCTCACTTCTCATGAGACACTCATTCCAAACAATCATTGCGTTTGGATGAGGAAGGGTTCCTATTGTTGAGCTTATATACTTTTAGTCCTTGATCTAATTCTTTCAATCTTTATTGGACCCTTCATGCATTAGATGCTTTATTGTCATGCATTTGTGTATCATGCATCTTTTTATATGCATTGTTTCTGTTGTTTTTACATTTGATCTTACTTTTATGCTTTTTTTTTTTTTTTTTTTGGTTTAAAAAATCCAAAACCACATAAAAAGTGAAAAATTCAAAAAGTTTAATTGTATATGTTTGAGCACATATTACATGTGACTTTGGCCTAGTACCTTCATACTAATGGTGTAGTGCATTTACGAGCTTAGCTTGTTATGTATGCACATATATCTTTGTGGGAGAAATCTTGAAAACTATATATGATTGTTGTAAATAGATTTTCAAACTTGTCATGAATGATTGGTCAATAGTCTTGATGGTCTTGATACTTGTATAGACTTGTGCCTATATATATTCTCGCCTTTTTTTTATTTTTTCGCAATAGAGCTCACCAAATGTAAATCTCAAAATGAAAAAGAGATTATGAGCTGCAAAAACCGTCACACATACTAGTATTTGACTAGGAAAAAGGGAAAGCGACATTTTAAATTAAAATGTATGGTGCTCAAAAAGCCAAACTCTCAATATAGAAATATCAAAAATTTCAAGCACCGATCTCAAAATGAGATGTATTTTTCAAAAAATGATCAAATGTTATGATGTGTATAGAAGCCAAATGAAAAGCTTCTAAGATTTGTAATCATTTTCTTGTGGGAGGTCATATATGTTCACTTCTATAATTGAGATAAACCACTTGATTTAGTACTAGTTGTGTATGACTTGATTGAATTGATCATTGAAGTTTCACTCTAGACTAAGGACTATTCCACATTTGATATACACACCAACACACAAGTCTAATGTTCAATGAATATCTATTTCATTTGTGTGATTGTACATGTTCAAATGTGATGTGTGTGTGCTCAACCATATGTGGATCAAACCAAAAATATTTTTGTTTGGTTTTGGAAGTGATTTGTATCACTCATGTTTTTCAAAGTTTTTCAAATTTTTTTTGTGTGAAAAACATGTTTTCTAGGTGTTTTCTTGACCTATTTCATGTGTAAGCTCAGCTGGGAGTTAAATGGTCCAATTCTCAAGTTTTTTAGCTTTGGACAAAGAGTTTCGCAACTGTTTCGCGACTGTTTCACGTATAAAGTTTACTAGCAAAATACTAGTGAAATTTTTGCAGGAATCTAACTAGCAAAACTACCAACGAAAATTTCCAGAGCAGCTTTTAAAGGGCATTTCATGGGAAATTTGTTTTAAACGTCTTCCATCTTCTCCCAAACCCCTGTTTTAATGTTTCTACATCAAAACCCAACTAAATTCAAGTGTTTTTCATTCCATTAACATCTTTAAGGTAATCTTTAACTCTTTTCATCGATTTTGATCCTTAGATTATGTTTTTGGGGTTTTATGTTCATAGTTTGGATTTTCTCAAATGGGAGTTGGAAAACTTATTTTATGTCAATCTGTTTGATTGGGCTTTGTTTTAAATGATGATTTTCTTTGGATGTTGGCCCCTTGTGGCAAAAATAACACGTATTTAAGCAAGATTTTCATATGTTTATGCATTGTTTAACAGACATGTGTAGTGTGTGCACTCTAAGTGTTTGATAAAATGCCCAAATGACATTTTCTCGTTGTTTAGGACTCCGATGAGTACCATATTTTTGGGGATCACCATAATTATTCATTTTTATCATATTTATCATGTTTTAATCATTGGTGGTGTGTTTTATATACTTTGCCCCGTGAGTGCATATTCATGCATTGGTCATGCATCTCACATGCACACTAGATGCACCTTTGCTACACATACTCTTAACACTTGACATGTTTTGCACTCACTCATGCTAGTTAAGTCTTTTTAGAACATTCAAGCACATATAACATGTTCTTGTGTTTATGTCATGCGGAGGTCTATATAATGTTCTATCACCCTTAGCATGCCATGTTTACTTTATGTTTTGTAGCATTCTCTACTTTTGTCTTTCGTTTGAACTTCATTTTCTCCTTCATCTTGCACCCCTTATGCATCATTTTTTTACCCCTGTTCATATCTTCTTTTCTTTCCCTCCTTCTTTTTGATTCATTTGTCTATTTGTGACAAAAAAGGGAGAGAGTATACTAGAAAGGATACCGAAGTGTTTCGTCATTTCTATATGACTCATTCTACCTTATGCACATTCGTAGGGGTAGAAATCCATAGGGGAGATGCATATACCAAAGGGGAGAAGACATTTTTTTTTAGAAAACCTTGTTTTGTCTTTGTTTTATATTATGCTTGTTTTCTTGTTGTTTTATGGTGCTTTGAGTTATGTTTAGTATCTATGCTTTGCTGCTCTCATTGCATCATGCTTATGTGTTGGACATGCGTTTATCTTTATGCTATTGTGCTTTATTGTAGTCATTTCCATATGACTGTTTTGGTGTATGATCAAGTTGCTCACATGTTTCACATCATGTTTACTTGATCGCAATTTACTTATTACATTATACTTGTCCTTTTATCACTTGATTTACCTTGAGAGTCTAATGTGTTTTGTGCAAGTGTTTTAGGGTACAGGTATATATGTTCCAAGTTTATCACAGCTTCTAGATTTAGGTGTGAGTGAGTTTTACCATTATTCCCAAACTCACGTTTAAGTCTAGAGTCTGTTATAGAGTGTTTTGTCATGGAATAGTCAAAGGGGGAGATTGTAAAGTTGTGATTTACAACTATTTTTTATGTTAGCTTTATTCCATGACAAAAAGTGTTATAATTGCTTTAATTTATTTTCTTGTATTTTGTGGGATTTTATTGTATTGAGTTTAGTATTAAGTTGGTGAAGACTCAAGCTTAAATGAAAATTAGTGCATTTCGCGACTAGCTTGTGAGAAGTTTGTGAGTAGGGTTCCTACGAAAAGGGCATGTGAGGAGCACATGACTGGAAGCTGAAGAGTTGGGCCAAGATGTCGTTTTTGTGATTGTCTCACGGGTAAGGCCTTCCCGCGAGGTAGTCACGAAACATTCTCCCTAGAGGATTTTTATGTGTGACTTTCTAACCCTTCACCCATACTATATATACCCTCATTACCCACAAATGAAGAGGAGGCCATTCAAAGAGAAAAACCTTAGATAGGTTTTCTACAACATACACACCCATCTTTTAGAGAGAGAGAGAGCTACTCATCCTTAGTGAGAAATCATTGTAGTCTCTTCACCCTCCCTCTCCCATTGTTATACCTTGAGAGGAGATTTGTACCCAAACACAACCCACACCTTTTCAGAGTACAAAGAGTGTTTTGGAGCTTGAGAAGCTTTGAAAAGCTTTGGGGAATTGCAAAAAGATGCCGGTGAGACTTGGCGGATGCAATCGGGCGTATTGCGGGATCCGGAAAACTAGACAAGACACGGTTTTGAGAAGCCTTGTTGGAGTAGGCTTGGAGGGTTTAGGTACATCGGGTAGATTAGGCTTGGAAGGTCTCTTGCTAACCCATGTATCCCAATTGATTGTCTAGTGGATCGATTATCGCTTGGAGGGCGACGGAGAGGTTTTTCGCTGAGTTCTTTGGTTTCCTCTTTGATAACACATCGGCATGTTATCTTGTGTTTGCATTCTCTCTTCCCTTACTCGTGTGCTTTACTTTTAATGCTTGTTGTTCATGCTTATGCATTGGAGTAGTTTTGTTGGTTTACTGCACTTCATTTACTCTTGTTTCGCACTTAAATAAGTTAGAGTAAAAGCAATCTAGCCGTAATTTTTTAATTGGGGGTTTAAACAAGCTCTTGTATTTTAACACAATTTCTAGCTTTCAATGGCAAATCGCTTATTTTTTATTGTGACATGGTTGATCTTAAATAACTTTTATTAATTTTAATTTTGTAAAGCTTCTTTCTATAGACTCAACTATAATATGCAGCGTTAGTAATAGTTTATAAGTGATATGTTAATTAAGAAAAGAATCTAACCTTCTGATACAATTGTGTACATTAATTAGAGTATTTTCATGTATTTGTAAAACTTATCTTAAAACTTTCAATTCAAAAAAGAAATTCAGACCATTGATATTTGAGATAGTAATTCTCTCTTAGTCAAATTACATGCAATAGTGTGGTAGCACAAACAAATCACCGAATAACTAAATGCAATGGAAAATAAGTTTGACGCAAATGATTTATTTATTAATAGGGAAAATCACTAAGGCAAAACCCCACCGGGTGAATATAAGGTCACCACTCCCGAAAATCCATTATTATCAATCACAAGCAGTTACAAGTATAAGGAATCTTACCAAACCCTTTGGCCTATCCTGAAATATCAACTTACAGTTTAACCCGCTTCCTTCGTATGCACTTTGCATCTACTCTTGCCTAATCTAAGTATATATGTTTGTGAAACTCCTTTCTGAAGACTTGAACCTTGACCCTTACCCCCCACTATCCACAAGTAGGAGTGACTACCCCACCAAAATTACGTGGTGGAAAAAAAAAAAAAAAAAAAAAACTTAAACTTAAGGCTAAATGTGTACTTTATTCTAACTAATAGATAACTACTACCTTAATTAATATTGGAGCGATCTTATTCATCAAATATATATATTAGAGTGATCTTAGAAAATTATTCACTATTTTTTTTTCTTTTTTTTCTTCTTTTTAAAAAAAAAGACCATTCATTCAATAAATTAACAATAACTCCTGTCAAACATTACAAAATTGGTAGCATCACTGTGATTACAAGCTTTCCACGCCGACATACTTGGAGTCTTTGGACTATGAACACATACACTTTAGATATACTAGCCTCTGAGTACACGCTCACATGCGTGCTCAGAGACTCTTCTATTTTTTTGGGTAAATGTTAATAATTTTCATCAATTATAATTTAAGATTACTACATTTTTCAATCACAAACACGTGTGTTTAGAGGCTAGTTTAACTATAGGGTGAAAGAACAAATAAGATGCTAAACTTATACGAAATTTTTATCATACGTCATTGTCAGTATCAAAATTTCTAGGAACCTACTTTAACAAATTGTAAACACTTCAATTTTCATTTCAAAAACAAAGTAAGGGGGGAAAAAAAACCAAAAATGTATTGTTAGCAATATTCATTTAAATGCTACTCACTTTGATTTGGCTAGCAATATTCTTTAAGGGGTTCAATGTTGAAAGTTGAGGATGGTGCATCTAGAAGACTTTGCCTGTTGCCATGGCTACTGCAGTCACTTTTGTAGTGGTCGGGTTTTGGGGTTGGTTTGTAGTTGTTGCGTTGTTGGGAAGGAGATGGAGTGGAAGAAGAAGAGTGAGGAGGCAGTTTTTTTGTGTAGTGTGTGCAGAGGAAACGGATGAACTGTATGTGGGTTAGTGGGAGGTTTTTTTTATTTTATTTTATTTTTTATTGGTTAGTGGGAGGTTTAGATTTTTGGGATTTGTATATGTGTTTATCCCTGATTTTTGTTTTATGTTTTTTTTTTCTTTTTAATTTGCACGAAAGATGGGAGTGTTTTTTTTTTTTTTTAGAATTAAAAAAGAAGAAGAAGAAGAAGTGGACGGATGTGGATTTCAAAAAATAATTTGGGTAAAGTACATAATGGTCCCAATCCTTTACACCATATTTCAATTTAGTCTCTAACCTTTCAATTGTGTTAATTTGGTCCCTAACCTTTTAGTGTCATGTTATCTTAGTCCCTACCGTTATCTCATGGATGGAAAAATCTAACGTGTCAAACAGCCTAATTTTTTATTGCCATGTCAACAGACACAAGTCCTACCACATTAGTCCTCCTTTCAACGGTGCCTTCTCTCTCTTTCGGTGGTGCCTTCTCTACTTCGGTAGTGCTTTCTCTATTCCAGCAGCATCAGCTGTGTCTCTTTCTGTCTCATGATTTCTCTCTCTCTCATCCTTACTTCATGAGATAACGGCAGTGGAGATTTTTAGGTCTTTTTTTACTTGATCTTTATGCTTAATCTCACATCAGTGGAGATTGGCCCTATGGATGTTGCAATGCAATGTAGAAACTCCATTTTTTTAACCCTTTAACTTTGTTATAGTTGCAGCTCAAAAAAAAAAAAAAAAAAAATTCGTTATAGTCCACTATGAAACTATTTGAGACCATTTCTACCTTAAATTGTTGGACCCACTTGTAGTAAACAAGTGAGTTTGTTTATTATTTATTAGGCTTAATTTCAATACAAGGTAATAATAATTTTAAGCTTTTATTATGTTTTTCTTGAGATTTTGGTGGTGTAAGAGTAATTTTAGACACTCCTTAACTTGGGTGTCAAGGGGAAGTTTTTCTTAACACTTCAACAAACACTTTATTTTGCAGGTGGTAGCCCTTTCCATTTGTAAATGAATGATTGTATTGATAAATGAACATCAGGGGTATTTATATATATATGTGTGTGTGTGTGTGTTAATATCACATTCTATGTGAAGACATTATTTTCTAATGTAGACCATGGATTTTTAGATTTTCTTTACTTTTGAATTATTAAAAGAGTTGTGTGAAACACTTTATTTTGCAGGGAAATGCTAGAAGGCTACTTGACAAACATTTGATGAGAATAGCCACTAAAATTTTCAAAATTAGGACTTGCCTAGATACTTTGGTGTTTAATATTTTTGCAATTGGTGACTTATTCTCAATCTGTCATCAATCATAAGTTTTAGACGATGATTTCGTATGATACTTTTGTTTGGATCTCATATTCTTTGACTGTTTCTTTTATGCTTATGTATGTTATTGTGGGTTTTTTTTTTTTGTGGTTGTTCATTTGAAACTAATTGTAATTTATTTGTACCAGGTTACAAATGTCTTCAAGTACCTCATATGGAGGCTCATATGGAGGCTTGCAGCTAGCACAATGATGTTAACTTAAAGGGTAACTAATGTACTAGTTTCAAATGATGTAATTTTGAGTTTGTAATAGATACTACGATGTAATTTGAGTTTGCAATCATCCAAACTCAAAATGACACTAAACAAAAATATCCATTCAAGCACAATGGCAATCATCCATATTTTTTGGCATTAAGAAGTACCAAACTGCAAAGACAATAAGGAAAATAATGGACACGATACATAAAAAACTGGGCATCATAAAATGACACTAATAATAACATCCATTCAAACCTGTTGGTAATCATCTAGAGTACTCAATAGTCAAATTACATGGCATATCAAACTTGGCAATACACAACATAACTTAAAATGAACATCCAAAGTGCATGAAACGAACTGGTAGTTGACTTAAAACATGAATCCATAATAGAATATAAGTCAAAACAAATAAAAATTCCAACTGGTCTTTAAAATGAATATAAATAAAAATTAGCCACGACTTCCTTCATTTCCTTTCACGCTTTGTCCCCTAAATGATGGTGGTGCGTGAACTAATTCCTGACTGCTAAGTATGTTGAATGTCTCCCTATACCTTGCAATTTGACTAGCAGCCATCAGTGGTTCTTTGGTTATAGAAGTGTTTCCTTTCCATGAAGGAGGTGGACCCCATATTTCTGGAAGTGGTACCTTGCTAACCCAAGGCTTTATTTTCCCCCTTGGTGTATCAATTGTTTTTCACCTAGGCCTCTTCGGCTTTTTACCTTGTGGTAGTGGAACAAATGGACCATTTTTAGCATTGGTAAAAGTCCTAGCTATTGTGGAGGTCACTCCTGTGGCTGTTGCATTTGCAGCTGATTGTGTATTTGTACCACCTTCAGAATGTGCTTCTGCACTTGCAGTTAACCGTGGTGGTATTATTGGCTCTAAAGGTTGATTTTCATATGCACTTGCATTTGCACTTGCACCAGCACCAGCACTTGCACTTGCACTTGCACTTGTACCCTCTCCCTAGCAAAGCAATAAGAGACAATTATCACAGTAGTAAAGCATAAAATGAAAATTACTATAGCACAGTTTGAATTTTTTTTTTTTAAGACTGTAAGAATGACAAATATCACTTTTATGTAGTAACTAAACTTATACCGTAGTAGGCTGCGTGAAATTACTCTGTTGTTGATTTGTAGGCTGCCTTTGATTGCCACCAACTTTTCCTTTGCATGTCCTCTTGTTATGATCAACCTCTTTACAATATTGACACTTCATAACTAGATTCCTTCTCAATTTTGAAGATTGTGGCCTCTGCTCATCAGTATCTCTCTTTCTACGCTTCTTAGGCCTACGTGGAGGTCCCACAGGTTCAAACCCAGTACCTTCCCACATATTTGGCCCATTCATAGGCATGACCATTGGCTCATAACATGCTACATAAGTTTGCATCTTGAGGCACTCGTTGACACAGTGCTCCATAGGCTCTTTTTTGTAAAAAAATGCAACTGATTCATGACAACAAGGCACCCTAGTCAAGTCCCACCTCCCACGGTACCATTTACATATTTAAAAATGATTTTGTTACAATGTTTTCAATTTTTAGTTTTCAGTAATAAACGGTATCCAAAAAGACCCTTAGTATTTATAAAGAATGAAGTGTCAACTTGACCATCTCCATGTCTTGACTCTTTTATTGAATTTTCTATGTCTGGTACCTTTTGAATCATATGACTTATCATGCAAAGGTTCATTTGAATGTGTTTGTTTGTATGTGTATATTACTAAAAGTGGGTCCTACCATTTAAGGTAGAAATTGTCCCAAACAGATTAACAGTGGACTATAGCGGAGTTAAAGGGTTTAAAAAAAAATGGAGTTTCCACATTACAGCAACCATAGAGCCAATCTCCACTGATGCGAGATTGAGCATAAAAAATTAGTAAGAAAAGAGTATACATAAGCAAAAAAATTGCGATATAAAGTATAAAAATACGAAAGGCACAAAGACTGAGCCAAATGATAATATGAAATTAAGAGCAAGAAAAGACCAAATCATTGAATTTCGAGGGAGCCAAACATGAAGTAAGGATGAGAGAGAGAGAGAGAGAGAGAGAGAGAGAGAGAGAGAGAGAGAGAGAGATCAAGAGATAAAGAGATAGACCTAAGGTTGCTGGAGTAGAGAAGGCACTGCCGGAAGAAGGAAGGTGTCGTTGGATGAAGGAGTCGCCACCCTCACCGTTAGGGATTTTGGATTTTAGGGAGATGTGTGTTTTAGAATTAATTTGGGTCTGCCCCTGTTTAATAAAATCTGCAAATTTTCTTATCAAAACAAAAAATAAAAAATAAAAAATATGATTTGGGTTAAAAAAAAAAAAAAAAAAAATCCTAACGTGGCAGGACTTGTGTTCGTTGATGTGGCAATGAAAATTAGGCCATTTGACACATTAGATTTTTCCATCCATGAGATAACGGCAAGGACTAAGTTGACACGACACTAAAAGGTTAAGGACCAAATTGACACAATTGAAAAGTTATAGACTAAATTGAAATATGGTATAATGGAAAGGGACCATTTATGTAGTTTACCAAAAAAAATTTATAGTTACAACTATTTAATTATTGTGATAATTCATTATCTATTTTTCTATTAAAAAAAACAATAAACGTATAGTTGTTTTGAAAAAGTTGGTTAGTGAAAGAGTGTTCCTATTTTGTAGGTAATATTTTAGTGCAAGTTAGACATATATTTTTATTGGATTATCTTTTAATTTTGTCTTTACTTGAACCTAGGGGTGTAGGGGTATTTTGGAACAAAAAAATCCAGTCCAAACAGGAGAAACCCCTTAAATAGCCAACAGCTGCACCTATTTGAACTGGATTTTTTTTTTTTTTTGGGTTCCAAAATATCCCAATAACTAGACAAATTTGGAGGACAATTCAGTAAAATTGCATTTCTAACTTCTAAACAACCCACTACAGAATAACTTCACATTTGCTAATCCACTAAACCTAAACAATAGGGTTAGACATGTAAAATTAGTAATTTAAAAACTCCTAAAATTTTGCTAAATTTAAAAAAAAAGTTTTTCCTCCCACCTCTACATTTCTCTCTAACGGTAGTTGTCAATAATTATTACAATTTCCTCTTAATTTTTTTTTAAAAAGCTTTTTTTTTTTTTTTTTTTTCACAAACGTACTCTTTTTTTTTTCTTTTTTTTTTTTTACCTAATTGCCAAAATTAAATGGCCTCAAGTTTTTATAACAAACTCAATCTCTTCCTATCAAAAAAGAACTCAATCCCTTTTTGTCTTTAGTGCATGTTTAAGATTTTTTCACCGCAAACAAACTCAATCCCTGTTTTGTTTTCAGTACATTTTTCCTCTCTCTCATGTTATCCATATTCCTTAAAATTAGGCACTTTCACATCTCTTTTGAATCCCTCACGTTTAAGTTTCTTATCTGAAGTGGTTGTTTCATTTTAATATTTCTCTCTCCTATTTTCTAGCATCAAAGGAATCCAATACTGCCTCTTCTCTTATCTTCTTCCCCTACAAAAATAGATTTTTTCAGTTGTTTTACTATTACAAAAGGCTAACATTACAATTTTGGTTACACAAACGGTTTCCAAATACACACAGCCAATGGTGAATCCTTTTCTACTGCACCTCCCATTGTTTAGTTTTTTTTGTTTTTTATTTTTATTTTTTTACTTACAACTTTGAAAACACATGCTTTTTGAAACAGGAATTGACGAAGTTGATCAGGATTTCATACCAGTGTACCAAGCTCTAGCGTCTTTGTTGGCTCCATTGACGACTCAGTAGCCAATAGCTCTAGAGGAAAGAAGTCCCAGCGAGGCACTGCCACGGTCATGCAAATTCACAACACCTTTGTTTCCCCCTCCAATAGTATGTGCAATTTGAAAATTTTAAAAATTTTAAAGCTTTATTATACTGTTGTTGAAGAAAAAGAAAAAAGAACACACAAAACCCTTTCTTTCACATTTCACAGTATAAAGAAGAGAAGAATCCTTCCCATCAAAAATTGAAATTTCAAGCATAAAATAGTTTACGCTTTATGTCCACCCTTGTAATATTTATCTTTTGTGTAGTTTGTCCAATAACCTCTTCAAATCTAAACGAGTCATCTTTAAATTCAATGTTTAAAGTGTGTGTCACTTATTCATGATATAGCCAAAAAGAATGTGGGACTTAACTTTAAAAGATGATTCTCAAAAAAAAAAAAAAAAAAAAAAAAAAAAAAAAAAAAAACCTTTAAAGGATTTGTTTAAATATTGTGCAATTAAGGTTATCGTCTTATTGTAGGTGCAGATTTAATAGTAACAGTATTGTATTGTATGGTACTCCTTTATTGTTTTTTTGTTTTGTTTTTTGTACTATAATCTGTAAGTATTAGGGGCACAGCCAATTATACGAAGCCCAATAGATTTTATTAATCATTTAGCTTGATGTATAATTGACTTACTGAAGTGGATGCAAGGATTATATTGATGTTAAATTTGGATATGAATTAGGAAGAAAGGGCCATTAGGTTCCTTTCAAAAGAGAATGATACTTTTTTAAAATTATTTTGTGAAAAAATTTATTCTTAATCGAAGCTTCAAAGTATAAGAAAGGAAAATATTTTGATGTTTCATTTTAATGTAGGAATAAAAGAGGCGGTTGCAATATTTTCATGAGATGTCAAAGAAATGAAAAGTAAAAAGGAATACTACTACTTTATTTTTATTTTTGAGGGTTCTATCAACTTGGCTTTTTGACATGAGAAGGAATGGTATTATATTCATGAGCAAAGAGGTAACCAATCTGACTCCATGCAAAGCATACAAGACCAAGATGGACACACACAAGGTGGTGGTGAAACACTTTGAAAAATATAGAAGAATAATGTATCAAGCTTTTTTGTATCCCTTCTCATCTAATAGGGGAACAAAGGGATCGAATTGGCAAAACAAGCATCTTTGTTTGTATGTTACTTATTTGGACTTAGGTTCCATGTAAAGTAGTATTTTGTATGCTAATGTTTGATGTATTTCCCTTGATGATAAAAAAATTGCTAGGGTTTTTAAATGAATTGAAGTCAAAATGTTTAAATTGAAACCTAAATTAATCTTGATGTTGCTTTTTAATTGGATGGGAGCAATAAGGAGGTTTTTTTCTTTTTCTTTTTTTTGGATGGTTTAATTTTGTATAATTTTAAATATACATTTATTTAAATGAAAGAGTGATTTAATAATAAGACAAACCCAAAGGATAAATTTATAAATTTAAAATTGTTTATAAGTTTCTGATTCCGGTTACAATTTACAAACCTATATAAATAATTGTAATACCCGAGAAAAAAAAAAGGATTTAAAAGGATGGGTATTTAAGTAAATTTTGTGGGGTCATTTTTATAATTTATAATTATAAGAGAGTTTATAGAAAATAAGGTTGAAACCCTAGCTATAAATATAAGTTTATTAAGTCAATGTATATGGAGAGATATTTTGAGAGAGGAGACTACCTAAAAGATTGAAGTAGAGAATGATTGACTATGCCTTCAAGGTAAGAGCTTAAGAATCTCGTTCTTGTTAAATCTAAGTATTATTTAGAATTAAAGTATTTTTTTGTGAGTATTTTTGGCCAACATTGTGACTTTCTTTAGACATGGCCGCATGGGTCTGTTCTGCATAATTTTCTTAAAGGAATAGTACTAGATTGATGGAATTTGAAAAAAAGAAAAAAGAAAAAAAGAAGGTGAAGAAACGCTTGACGAAAAGAAGGAACAGCAACTTCTTTATGAGTTATTATTATTTGTTCATTGATTTGGTAGAGGAAGAATAGTGTTTCCATAAAAGCTTGTGTCAGGGCTTGATTTGTGTGATTTGTCCGAGGATTCTGGCCTTATGCCCTTTCTGCGAAACATATTTGGCATAATGCCCCTGTTTCGAAACTATATAGGGGCGTGCCCCTGTTTTGAAACTCGATCTCCGTAAAGCCGAGTTACTTAAGTAACTCGATTATGAAGAAACCGAGTTGTAGCCAGGTTCTTGCCACGCTGGTGTGCCAGCTTGGCTTTTAGGCAATAAAATATTCCAGCGTAACTGTTTATAACTCGTCAATGGGGAAAACGAGTACATGAAACCCGAATAACAGATAATCGAGTTATTGGTATTACTCGGTTCTCATATAACCGAGTTTTATGCTATTCTGACGCCATTTCACATCAGTTTTTCACACGTGAAGCTGAACTCGATTAATAGGAAATCGAGTTATTAATATTACTCGGTTTTCTTATAATCGAGTTATTCTGCTATATCTACTTCTCAAGCAATTCTCCTCATCATTTTCAGATATTCTCCTCATTCTAAGAATTTTCGGTCAGAAGTTGGTGTTATCTCTCCATCATCTCAGGTTTACCTAACTCATTCTCTTCTTTGAAATACATTGAGGATTTTATTATTGTCTTGGTATAGTTGTAGATATTATAAAAATTTATCAATCATAATGTATGTTTTTTGTTAGAGTATAATTTTCATTTAATAATTTGTATTACTTATGCTTTGGTATTTTCTTGAATGGTATTTTAGAGGTATATTAGTTGTTTGATGTTACAAGAAACGTACAATAAGCTATAGAAATGGTGATAAATGTTATGTGTGTACATTGAGTTATATTGCGTGTTATGTGTGTAATGCTTATGGTAAAATTTGAGTGTTAGTATTTAATTTTTAGCATGTAATAGTACACAAATTGATGAATGTCTTTGTCATGTACCGGAGACGGAGCCAGGGGGGAGGGGGAGGAGAGGGGGCAAGTGCCCCCATTGAGTTGTCCAAAAATATTCCATATGTACTACTATTAGGGAATATTTAGAATGCTTTACCCTGCTTGATGCAGAAAATAAACAGAAATCAGGAAAAAAGCTTCCTGGCTCTGCTGAAATAGAGGGAAAATGACAAGCTTACCTAAGTCAATGACACCGTGTAAGGAAAAAAAATAGGAAACAACCCAAAAGTTTCGTGACAGAAGCAAAAATAATTAGAAGAATTTCCGTTAGGCAGAATAACACACACCAAGAGCTTTTAACTTGTTAGCTGTTAGCTTTTAATTAGAAGAATTTTCGTTAGGCACAATAACACACACCTAGCATAATAATAATGCATTGTAGTGTCTTTCTTATGTCAATCGATAGTCCTATATTGTACACAATTTTTTTTTGTTTTTTGGTCCTCAATTTGTTGACATTTCAGTTTTAAATTGTGGGTTTATGCTATGAACTAGAATTTTAATTAGTTTGTAAAATAAAAAGAAAGTCGAACTTTTCCTATAGTTTCAAAAACAATCAAGAAAAGATAGTGAGATGTGTATACAACTTTGCAAGTAAATTGCTATATTTTAAATAATTTTAAAATTGATTTATTTCCACAATTTATTTTATAGTATTAACTTAAATGTCTAAATATAGTTTACATAGTTTTTGTATGACACTTATAGTTGTTTTTATAATGTTTTTTAATATATATATATATATATATATATTTTTGTTAATATTGACTTCTAAGCTTGCCCCCCCTGAATTGAAATCCTACCTCCGCCACTGTCATGTAGCATCTTATGCAGCATTACATTATTTACCAACAATTGATGCACAGTGTTAACTTGATCAGTTGATGTTATTGTATTAAGTGTCAATGTCTGGTTCTGGCAACCCACAACTCTATAGGCCTCACGATGTGTTCACTGCTATGGGTCGTTGCTGGGTATTGGAAGATGAGTTTAGCTATCCAATCAATCCAAATCTGCGAAATAGTGCTTATGTTCACAATACCATGAGACAGGAGTGGGATTGGTTATTTCGTGAACAACAAATGTTTTATGATGAGTTGACTGGTTTTAAGTTGCCAGTGCCTCGGCGACTCGCATCGCAGATGCCTAGAGACACAATTGACGAACTTCGTAAAGCATTGAACCGCATAAGAGAAGAAAATAATCGAATGAAGATACGTCTTAATCGATATCGGACCCAAGTCGAGATCCGAGAGTCAGTGGAGGGAGGGTGGTACGAGCACGCACAATTCATGCAATCACTTCTTGCTGATCCCATTTATCAGTCAGATGTGGAGATGTCAGATGAAGACTAATCGTGTCGTGGTGTAATTAGACTTTGTTATTTAACTATTTTTGTTAACTATGTTTTAAATGTATGTGGGTCACTGTTGTTGCATTTGTACTATGTAAACCTTATTATTGATTGTGAGGACCATGCACATTATTCGTAATCTAGTTTATTCCCACAGAACGCATAAAAGTCAAATATTCCCACACATGATGTTTTTCAATAAGCACCTACAACATAACAATAAGCACCTACAACATAATACAGAAAACTTAAAGTAACTTACACGATGTCACCAATATGCATGCATTGCGTATTGAACACTAATGCTACTAATATTATTGACTTAACCTAGACATAACACACATACCACATAGGCATTCACTCTGACAGGTAGTCCTCGTAGTTAAGGACATTGTTACGTTCCGTCGGAGTGAGTTGCCGGTTCGTGGCGGCGGCCAGCTCTTCCGCTAGCTGTAGCATGTGATACCTGGACCTACGGAGTATCATGAGATTATTCTCTTTTTTTATTTTTGTCACTGCACGCTCATATTGATGCATATTTTGTCGTGATAGTGTGAGTGAGACACGATCAACAAGAGGCGCTCCAATTCGCACGAGATCATCGTGCAGAGCGTTGGACTCGTTCACACGAAAGTCCCACTCCCACTGCAGTCCGGCATAGTATTCCCTCTCGTCGGAATCTCTCTCCCTCCTATAGTTATCTGGAAAACGAGGTAGCATCTAATTGCGCATTGACATTGGAAAATGTGACTTATGATCGGTATCTGTAGATGTTTTGCAAGGGTAGATGTAAATGGGAGTGGGACTTTATATAGGAGTTTTGCAAGGGTAGATGTAAATGGGACTAGGACTTTATATAGGAGTTTTGCAAGGGTAAATATCCACGTGGATGTGATTATATGTAAGGGTAAGTATTCACGTGAATAAAGATGATATGTCTGGACATTGTATTGTTTAGTGAGGTGTTGAGGAGCACATACTAACTGCGAACATGACTTGGCTATACAGTGGCACCTGTTGGTGCACGTGGTTCGCTGAGGCAACTGTTTGATATGGCTATAGCTTATGCTACAGTAGAAGGCAGGTGATGTGTACTGCAAAGGAGGTTGTGTGTTTATTCACGTGAAGACTATTCAGCATTCCTATGCTTCATCTGACATGACTTGACGAGACAGTGCCGAGTTGCATTAAATGTTTCATAAACTTTTCAAGGATGCTCTGCATCATTGAAAACAGTGCATTGTAAAAATCTGCATATTTGTGTATTGACGAGCGTGTAGGTGATATGACTGGATAGGGTTCACGTGAAGACTATTCAGCATTCCTGTGCCTTGTCTGACATGACTTGACGAGACAGTGTCGAGCTGTGTTAAATGTATCATAAACTTTTCAGGAATGCTCTGCATCCTTGAAAACGGTGCATTGCGAAAGGATGCATATCTGTGTGCGCATATGCGTGTAAGTGATATGACTGGACAGGGTTCAACAGTGTGACGCACTGTTGAGCAGCACATGCAGCACTGCAAAGTGTATAAGTAGAAATGGTGGACAGCTCACCCCCAAAATTAATGCATAAACTTTGAAGGGATGCTCTGTATTTTCACGTGAGTGTGGATGGGTACTTGTGGTCAGGGTTCAACAGTGCTGAGCTATCCATGGTAGCTACACTCACTGTTCCCTATGGTGGTATTTGGCAAGTGGGATTGAAGAAAGTTGATAACAACATTTGGTTTTGTAATGGTTGGTAGGATTTCGTTGAATACCATTCTATCTGTTATGTTTATTTTCTAGTTTTCAGATGTGAAGGAAAATCAAGCTTCCATGTTCTTATATTTGATAAGACTACCACTGAGATTCAATATCCAGTCAATAACAACTGTAAATTGGAAGATCATCAGCTAGAAATAATAGACTTATATGAAGATGATAGAAACATATCCCTTAGCTGATTTGCCCATAAAACATGAAACCAGACAAAAGTTTGTTACGAAAGTAACAAAAAACTTTCTTCTACATAAAGAGGAAGACAGAATGAGTGGTTGGCCTGGTTTGGATGAGTCTGTATGTAATGTATTTATATAAAGTAGGACAGTAGCAGAACTAAGATACACGGATTCGGGTATATGATACAGCAATTGATGGTGTTATATATATGAATTATTTGTATTATTGAATCATATGTGTGGTTAGTATGTGTGGTTTGGATGAGTCTGTATGTATTGGATCTATTAAATTTTCCTACAAGTAATGTGCAATAAATCTAAGTTGGGTGATGAGTGTTATGTGGGTAACATTCCAATTTACACAGAGAGAATATTGGAAACATCAACATATCTAAGCAGAGGACATTTTCCAACCAAAGCACAAGAATCATATGTAGCAACAAAGAACAACAGGGAAAGAATGAATTACGATTTCATATACACTTAGCTAATCCATTGAAAACATTGCAACATACAAACAGAGCAATGTAATACAGTACCAGTTTCACAGAATGCATGTTGGAAGGGAGTATTATCTTGAACAAATGTGTGTTTTTACACCTCGCCGGTGATGGTCTCAGTTGGGCCCCACTCTACTTCGGCGAGTCCTTGCTTTAGGAACCATATGGTTTTTCTGTGAAAGAGTGGTTGGTGTGTGTGGTTTGGAAGAGTCTGTATTGTAGAATGTATGGAATTTTCAGTTTAAATTTTCATATGTAGCAACAAAGAACAGCAGGTAAAAAATGATAAACTGATTTCATTTAAACTTAGCGAAAACTAATGAACAGTTTCTCTTTAGTAATGCAAAATTTGAACGTACATAATCATCATTTGTCAGACGTTAAGAACAACATTTTGTATTGCACAAAATGTGTAGACATTAACAATAACGTCTAATGTTCGTTGGTAGAAATTTCTGGAAGTCATCATTGCTTGAATCTGAGAAGTCTGAAATATCTCTTTCATCATCTAATGCAGTAATTTCATTAATAGACTTCATGGCTCGCTCTTGCGCCTTCCCCTTTAGATGCTTCCTAGCTTTTTGGATTGCGTGAAAATGGTCTAGTCGCCTTTGCATTTGATTGTTCTCTTATTCAAGACGCGCAAGTATGTTGGCAGGTTCATCTCTAGGTAACTCGGCTGAGCGTGCCTTAGGAACTCGTAACCCGTGCCATCGACAATACAC